>NC_091329.1:13585083-13607583 GCF_038502225.1 Cherax quadricarinatus | reverse complement strand
GCTCTTGGGAGATTCTGAAGAGAAGTTGCAGAGATTGGTGGATGAATTTTGTAGGGTATGCAAAAGAAGAAAATTAAAAGTGAATACAGGAAAGAGTAAGGTTATGAGGATAACAAAAAGATTAGGTGATGAAAGATTGGATATCAGATTGGAGGGAGAGAGTATGGAGGAGGTGAATGTATTCAGATATTTGGGAGTGGACGTGTCAGCGGATGGGTCTATGAAAGATGAGGTAAATCATAGAATTGATGAGGGGAAAAGGGTGAGTGGTGCACTTAGGAGTCTGTGGAGACAAAGAACTTTGTCCTTGGAGGCAAAGAGGGGAATGTATGAGAGTATAGTTTTACCAACGCTCTTATATGGGTGTGAAGCATGGGTGATGAATGTTGCAGCGAGGAGAAGGCTGGAGGCAGTGGAGATGTCATGTCTGAGGGCAATGTGTGGTGTGAATATAATGCAGAGAATTCGTAGTTTGGAAGTTAGGAGGAGGTGCAGGATTACCAAAACTGTTGTCCAGAGGGCTGAGGAAGGGTTGTTGAGGTGGTTCGGACATGTAGAGAGAATGGAGCGAGACAGAATGACTTCAAGAGTTTATCAGTCTGTAGTGGAAGGAAGGCGGGGTTGGGGTCGGCCTAGGAAAGGTTGGAGGGAGGGGGTAAAGGAGGTTTTGTGTGCGAGGGGCTTGGACTTCCAGCAGGCATGCGTGAGCGTGTTTGATAGGAGTGAATGGAGACAAATGGTTTTTAATACTTGACGTGCTGTTGGAGTGTGAGCAAAGTAACATTTATGAAGGGGTTCAGGGAAACCGGCAGGCCGGACTTGAGTCCTGGAGATGGGAAGTACAGTGCCTGCACTCTGAAGGAGGGGTGTTAATGTTGCAGTTTAGAAACTGTAGTGTAAAGCACCCTTCTGGCAAGACAGTGATGGAGTGAATGATGGTGAAAGTTTTTCTTTTTCGGGCCACCCTGCCTTGGTGGGAATCGGCCAGTGTGATAATAAAAAAAATAATAATATATATACACACACACACACACACACACATATATATATATATATATATATATATATATATATATATATATATATATATATATATATATATATATATATATATATATATATATATATATATATATATATATATATATATATATATATATATATATATATATATATATATATATATACATATATTTATGCATATATATATATATATATATATATATATATATATATATAAATCACATGAAAATATTCTTTACAACGCTTAGCGATGTACCGACAGGTACTTCGATCATTTTAAGCACTATGACCAATCCTGCTCAACCGGAGCTGAATTAAAAGTACTATTAATTGTTATATGTTTCTGATAATTGGTGCAAGCAGCATAGGAAAAAAAGGAGATACGGTAATTTACCAATGCACAAATCTTTCTGCGAAGTGGGGAGGAGGAGAGGGAAGACAGGAGGACAGTGGGAGGGAGGGAGGGAGTTAGGGAAGGAAGGGATAGCAGCATCACCAATACCAAAGAGCCTACCGACGTCTTGGAAAGCAGGGAAAAACATCTCATGGGTCTCCAGGATCTTCCACACAGGACGTACGGGCGGCAAACCACACTCTCGCCTGGTAAATACCGACCTTGTGGAGGCCTGATTCTAACTTACCCACTCGTTTCCATTGTAATGTGTTGACACGAGCAAGAACCTCGCAAGTTTACATTTCCATTATTTATCCAAGCTGGCGCTCTCAGACTTTGATAAACATATATAGCAAAGCAAAAGGCCCTGAAAAATTAAGACTTGGAGAAGACTGGTTATTTGAAGAGAGGTGAAGCAGGGTAAAGGAGCAGTCCGGGGGGAAGGGATGTGTTTACCAGTGTCCACGAAGTAATGAGAGCTACGGAATTCCATTAAGGTGGAAATCAAGATGATCCCCAATAAGCATTTTTTGTGTGTGTGGGGGGGGGGGGAAGCTGCCAGGTGGATACCGTGGTGATAGGTACTGCAAATGGAGAGGGAATTTTAATGGGAATCTGGTGAAAATAAAAAAAAGATATGAATCTGGTGGGACTCATGAAGATGGGAACCAAATAAGATGAGAATCTACTGAATCTCAGGAAGGAAATTCTGGACTTTGAGAATCACTATGTTTATTAACTGACAGTAACAAGGACACAAGAACCTAGATCTCGCAGCCCTTCCTCATAAAGCGCGTTTGGTTTCCAACGTACCTGGCCATGAGAGTTTATCACACCAACGTACCTGGCCATGAGAGTTTATCACACCAACGTACCTGGCCATGAGAGTTTATCACACCAACGTACCTGGCCATGAGAGTTTATCACACCAACGTACCTGGCCATGAGAGTTTATCACACCAACGTACCTGGCCATGAGAGTTTATCACACCAACGTACCTGGCCATTAAAGTTTATCACACCTATTCACCCAATCCCGTCACCCTTTAAGAAAATTATTGACGCTTTTGTTTATTTGCAGTTAAATTGAGCAACGTTAATTAATAATAACGCTTCCACACCTTAAATACATTAACAAAAGTGCAGTAACGTAGACAGTTCAGAAATATTCGTTATAATACGAACGATTTTATTACGAAGGCCAGTTGCGCCGTAAGTTCAAAAGCGAAGACAAACATATTTTCTGCATTCGTTTTTCTTCCAGCCTCAGGGAGCATCAACAGCTTAATTGATCAGGCCATCAACCAGGAGGCCTGGTCTAGGATCGGGCCGCGGGGGTAATGACCCCCCAGGAATCGATCCCATGTGAGCAGGAAGATGCGCATGTATACACATAGTCGAATAAGCACATCGCATCACCTGAATCTATGAGTATGATATAATGTCGTTTATACTTCTATGTGACTCACAGATTCAGTATGTGGAATCTACTATGTACTAATTCGGTATATGGAACCATCTTAGGAATCTAGTGTGTACTAATTCAATATGTGGAATCACCTAGGAATCTAATGTGTACTAATTCAGTATATGGAACCATCTTAGGAATCTACTGTGTACTAATTTAGTATATGGAACCATCTTAGGAATCTGTGTACTAATTTAGTATGTGGAACCATCTTGGAAATCTACGAGGAGGAAAACTCATCTGGTGTAGGCAAGCAGATGTTTTACCATCTAACAGGTCATCAGCTGACTAAGCCTCATGTCAGGAGACACTGTCATATGTTTCCTTACGAAACCTGACAGTGTGTCATTAAGAATACAGAAGACCAGAGAGTGTGGGACCAGTAACATATGATGTGTCTCGTGTCAGACGTTAATATATCACTGCCATATTAACGCTCTTTCAGAAGGCCAAAATAATATGCATGGACGTATTTCAGGGTGTGTCAAGTAATGTATCCCATGTTAGGTAACGCTGTATTAGTTCTTCATTGCATGTCGTGTTCAACAGCACTACACTGGAGTGTTATTAGCAATGTTATATGACCTGCATTGTCTAAAACTGTGAATTAAACACTTATAAATAAGACGACGATCACGCGAGAAGTCGACTGGGTGTTCATCAATTTTATTTTTGATATCTTAAGAACTCTCTTGGCGTTGATGCAGACGTTCTTCACCTTTTCCAATAAAACACCGATCTTCAATTATTACAGTTACATGAAGCGCTAAACAGTGTGGATCATACAGCACAAGGAGCTGCGGAGGTTCACCAAACGCGAAACAGTTCTAAACAGGAAGTATGTAACTTTACGTTACTTTACTTTTAGTTTTCCCTAGTTATTTTTAGTGTATCTATAGTGTGTCTTCATGTAACTTTAGGTACATTTAGTGTATCTAAGACTTAAATACTACAACATTTTCAAATCTACTGCACTAAATACAAAATTCAGTTACCTGACTGTCAAGATAAATATACATAACGTGATACTATGAACTACAACAATTACGAATCACATACTAATTCTCGCAATATAACACCATCATCATCGCTTGAAATAACAAAATACATTCGCCAATAACCAGCTAATGGGTCACAAATAATCAGACAGTGGGGTAATTGAAGCAATTTATGTCAATCGATAAGTGACAATGGTTCAACATCCATAAATAGTTTGTCGAATTTTGAAAAGACAGATTCCTGCACTTGGAACTTTGCCTTTAACGAGGACTTTGTCTACACGCCTCAAGGTCAAAACACACACGAGTTGGACATAATGTGGTTGGGTGAGGTGGAACGTCTATTGACACTTATCCAAGTTGGAGGACCTAGAGCACGAAGGCTAGTTACTGTCTTCAAGGAGGACGAAGCCTCGTGTGTTTAAAACATCGGGTTATCTTGTTCAGAACTAGGGTGGTGAATCGTGAATACTGAGTAACCTCCAGATAATGACTGACCCTTTCAGTAGCCAAGGAACAAGAACCCCAAAATCATGAACGATTTCTGAGTTTCATGAGTTAGAGAATCAGGAAGCTCTTCCTCATGCTTACAGTAACAAGTATTAGTTCAGGATCCACAACTGAAAACTATATTTGTCAGATATGAGGATTTTACCTTCAGTTAAACAGAATTCTTTGGGCAAACAAATCTCAAAAGCTTTTTACGAAATTGGAGGAACAATCTACAAGTTTCTTAACAGGATAACATAAGCTGGATAATTTTAAATTTATGGTAATATCAGCAACAGCTGAAGTAAGCAACGGATATAAAGAAACTAACTTTGCAGGAATGAAAGTTTCTGCAGCGACTAGTATCAGACATAATATGCGGACGTACAGAGCCAGACTCAGATAGTCTGTATCAAGCCATAAAGGCGTGGGATTCGGGAAGGGGATCAAAATCTAAACAAATGGGACAGGAGACGTGAGCCTAGTACCAGACTCCATAAAATTAATGAACTTCTGTTTCTGGCGCTCTGTTGTCTGTGTTTGCCTGTGTAAGTGTATTTTAGCCGAGACGTCTCACTCAGATAATCTTGATATAGACGACGATGACTTTAATTCTCTCTCACTCCAAATTACCCTCTTATCCTAACTCCTTTCCTCCCCCCTTCGTACCTCCCTCTCTCATTCCTTCCTTTTTCCTCTCCCTGAGCAATATATCATCTTTTAAATAGCTTCACGATCTAAAAAGATGTGCTCACAATAGTTAAGCACCTTGCTATTTGTTGAGAGACACGAGCCCAAGGAGTTATCCCTCTCCAACAATGCCTTTCTTAGACATGAACCTTGCAATACACCCTATATTATATCACGATGTAGAAGGGTGAAGTGACTCAGCACTTTATGGATTTATTTTATAGGTGTTGGCGTTAAAGGGGAGAGGAAGGGAAAAAGGAAAGGGAGCGGGAAAATGAAGGGAGAGGGAGGAAGAAAAATAGAGAAAGGGGAAGAATAGGATAGAAGGTAAACAGATAAATAGGGAAAATGAGGTAACGGAGGCATTATAGAGAAAATAAGAAGGGAGACATCGGAAAGGATGAAGTGTGAGAGGCAACTTAAGTCAGTGCTTTACCGACCTTACGTCTGAAACGATACGACCTACACTTGAGAAGTTTAAACATTCTTCCTACATAAGAATATTCCCTTTTCATTTTTTATATCTGTTGAAGAGGACCGCAGTGTAAAGGTGAAATAGACAAACCAACTTAGTTTCGCGTTTCTCTCTCCGAAATATATATATACATTATTACATTATATATATATATATATATATATATATATATATATATGTCGTGCCGAATATTTAAAATTGGTCAGTTAGCAAAAAATCCTTTAAAATTAAGTCCTTTCTAAAAAATTTCAAGACTTGGGTGCTCTTCGTCAACTTCAAGGCTGAGGGACCGATTACCTCATCTTTTACATATAATTCTACATTCTTCACATTATATCCTTGTATTGCATTGATAAAGCCACTGGTTGGCGAAACGTCTACAAATAAAGGTACCTAGACGTTTTACACGTGTCTAATTATCTTATCCGTACTGTATACCATTCATGAACATCGTTTAAATATTCTGGCTCATGATATTTTAATTGTCTAAAAAAAAAAAAGAATGAATTTCTACATGTTTTTGAAATATGTTTTTTTTCATTAGAACTCAGAAACAATTATTCATGTCATCACAGCGGTAAAAACTTATTTCAATATAATTTTTTTCAAATAAATTAGTCTATTATATCTATAAACTTCATTGTGTGAGCGACTGACTTACAAACCGTCTTCCTCGAAGTTTTAGATATTATATTTCAGAATTATTTTTGTGCAGGTAATGCACTTTATTTTTTTTTTCTAGAGAAACCGGAATGCACGAGGGTTGCTGTTGCTTCCCTCTTATTCTACCCCTTTCCTGCTAATCCCTTTTGTCTCGACTCTTATCTCCTGCTTTTACTCCCCTATACACTCTGTCAGGCAGAAAATAAATATCTAAGGGAAACAGTGGCACTTATTGAGGTTGCTGTTGTATCTCCAAGGACCGTCTCCCTTGTACACGCTTTACGTGCACTAGAACAATGTGCACATTTAAAAGTCGTCAGGTGCTTCTGTAATATCCACATTCACTCCATCCATCACTTCAGACATGACTACATGTGAACTTGGCCAGGTGGACTCCTGTCCCATCCTGCATTAATATTTACTGGAATATGATAAAATCAATGAATTCAGACACAATTCACTCGCATTCATTATGGAAAAATAACTTGACCTTTGTATATTGTGACTCTAAATTTAAAATTGTTTAAATTCGACCACACTTTGCTAAAATATAAGGTAATACAACCACATATATGTACTACAATAATGTTTTTGTAACTGAATTCATGTCTGCATAAATAATTTACTACGATTGTAACCAGATATAAATATGTAAGTAGTTCATTATCACTAACTTGTTTAGCTATAAAAACTTTGCGGCCCAGTCCCTGAACCCATTATGTGCCTTTGTAATCTCTTGACTGCCGCCCACACCATGGGTATACAGTGTGCACAATAAGGCTATTAAACTAACCCCATCTATCAGGACTGAAGGTAACCAGGATACCCTCTCACTCTTAGCCCCTCTCTTCCCACACCCTCTCACTCCTGCGTAGACATTCTCACTTCATATCTTCCTCCACCTTCTCAACGCTACATATAAGATCTTCCTCCTACATGTCTTGCCAGTCCTGCAGGCTAATAGATTTCTTTTCCGAAAATAATTTTGGCACTCCGCTTTAGTTTCTAAAGATAAACTATTGAAAAAAAAAGCAAGTAAAGCTTGTTTTGGAAGCTGGAGTTTAACAAGGAAATGTGTGTGTGTGTGTATGTGTGTGTTAGTTGTCGGTTGTCAAAGGCACTTGTCGATAGACATTTGGCCTGTTGTTTATGTGTGGTGTGTGTGTGTGTATGTATTAGTTCCCAGTTTGTGTGTGTGGGGGAAGAATGAGAGAGAGAGAGAGAGAGAGAGAGAGAGAGAGAGAGAGAGAGAGAGAGAGAGAGAGAGAGAGAGAGAGAGAGAGAGAGAGAGAGAGAGAGAGAGAGAGAGAGAGAGGTGTACTCACCTAATTGTGGTTGCAGGGGTCAATTCATAGCTCGTGTGTGTGTGTGTGTATGTGTTTTTGTTTGTTTGTTTTAAAAGACAATTTGAGATCAGACGACCGTACAGGTATGACCCCTCATTATGTCCGTCTGGGATTGCCCCCAAAGGAATGGATATCAGGAAAAGATGGGAGAGGAGGCAATGCGGGGGAGAATGGAGGTACAGAGACAAGGTGGGAGGGTAAATGACAGGTTGGGGTAGAGGCAAGAGGGAGGTAGACAAGAGAAGAAGAGAGAGGCAAGAAGGAGATTGACAAGGGAAGTAGGTAGAAGCAAGAGGGAAGCAGACAAGGGAAGTAGGTAGAGGTAAGAGGAAGGTAGAAGTCATGGGCATCGTTTTTTACTTAACAAAATTGGATACATCAGTGCTACTACCCTATGCTAAATAACAGTTACACAGTGGGAGCAAAAGCTAGCTGGGAGACTTCAGTAAGGTCATGAGGATATTCTCAGGTATCCCATTAAAGGTTCAATAGCTATGGGAGTTTCAAAGATTTAATTCCAGCATTGCCAGAATTGCTAACACTTGGACATTACCAACTCTCATGATAGCCTCTCCCATGCATAGGATAAACGGAATTTTTATGACAATATCTTAATCATCCGCAGGTGGACGCCAGTGGGGAGAAGGGGAGAGGGAAGACCATCTTCAAAGAGAACCTTACATGGGATTCTGCTTCTCTTGCCACACCCCTTCCCTAACCGTGGACGTAATAGTAGTTCTGCTGGAACGCAACTCCTTCCACTCTCGCAGCTGCTGGGTCCCTGGTGGAATGTTTGATATCTTTATCTCCCTATTAAGGGCAGGAAACAGGGTTGGACCGATTATTATCCTAAGCGACTGGAAAACCTAAGATCCTCCCGAGAAACCAGAGATATGGACCAGACTCCTCGACTCAGCAATACGTAACTTAAGACAGTCATATCAAGGTAAAATAGTGATTCTCATTGACATGTAAATATACATGTATGCGGGTTTAAAGACATACATTAACTAGTCGTTTCTCCCACCAGGGACTATCACATGGACCCATAAAACCCCCAGTGGTCGAAACGTGTCAATGCCTCAAAACCCGAATATCTGTTTATTTACAAGCAATATCAAGGAACCCACGAGAGAGAGAGAGAGAGAGAGAGAGAGAGAGAGAGAGAGAGAGAGAGAGAGAGAGAGAGAGAGAGAGAGAGAGAGAGAGAGAGAGAGAGAGAGAGGAATGACCCATCAAAATTGGACTAAACACGCTCTACCATCGAGTCAGAATACAGAGCGAGTATCCCCAGGAATGAGTGACCACTTCTAGTATAGTAGGAACGAAAATGGCAACCAGGGGATTAAGAAAGAGGCCAAGTTATCAGGGCAATTATGAAGGAATGAAACTATTATTGACAGAAATACAATCGACTACTGAGCTTGCCAAACAAAACTCACAAGAATGATGAAATTCTTTACACACAAATGCAAAGAATTACCTCAAAAATGTGTATCTATCTGCAGGGAAATAGACAAATACCACTGTAAAAAGAGTTGGTTCTAGCAGCCATTTAAATAAAGAAAAACAAACTGTCTTGGAAAACAGAGCACACCCTACAACAGGTAACAGAAAGACAAAAGAAGTGCTCTAAGAGACTACCTCAAACGAGGGAAACAGGAAAACAATTCACAATGAAAATAACAGCGAGAGCAAAAGCAAACCAAAGTTACTTCACAGTCACATGAGGAGGAAAATGACACAACAGGATCAAGGGTTAATGCTGAGGAAAAGAAATGGCTTACTGAGCCGAGAGAATTTGGCAATGAAGAAACAGTTGTGATGAATGGTTTGAAAAACCGACAAGTTGAAGATTGAGACACTTATGCAGCATATGGAAATCTTTATTCCTGAATAAAGATTTCCATATGCTGCATAAGTGTCTCAATCTTCAATGAAGAAACAGTACGAGAATTAAATCTTGCCCATGAAAGAATATAGAACCAAAAAAGATAAAATACTTCTGACAGACAATACATGTGAGAATAAACAGTGAAGGCAAGGAGAGTTTTATTATTATTATTATTATTGAGTTAAACCAGTAATGAGGCTGGGAAATGGGGAGTAATCAGGTTAGATCTGAGCAAGAGGCGTGCAGCTACAGTACCATGAATTACCACCTTGTAGGCATTGAGAGAGAGAGAGAGAGAGAAAGAGAGAGGGGGGGGATGGTAGTAGGAGGATTCCCAGACCCGTTGAGGTGCTCGTCGAGAATTTTAATCAAGAAGTTCATTTAAATTCGATTCGCAGGTTGAGTCATCAATTGCAGGAGGTAAATCTAATCAATTGGCGGTCGGGGAGGTCGTGGCCTGGTGGTCGGGAGTCATGGACTAGTGGTCGGAAGTCGTGGCCTGGTGGTGGTCGGGAATCGTGGACTGGTGGTGGGGAGTCGTGGACTGGTGGTCAGGAATCGTGACCTGGTGGTCGGGGAGGTCGTGGCCTGGTGGTCGGGAGTCATGGACTAGTGGTCGGAAGTCGTGGCCTGGTGGTGGTCGGGAATCGTGGACTGGTGGTGGGGAGTCGTGGACTGGTGGTCAGGAATCGTGACCTGGTGGTCGGGATGTCGTGGACTGGTGGTCAGGAATCGTGACCCGATGGTCGGGATGTCGTGGCCTGGTGGTCGGGAGGAGTCGTGGACTGGTCGGGAGTCGTGGACTGGTGGTCGGGAGTTAATGGCCGCTCACATACTCCCATTACCTAACTGACTTCAGAGCCAATCATGTTAAAAAAAAAAAAAAAAAAAGGTGATGCGTGTATGAGAGAAAAAAAATGGCGCATGAATGATGAACAAAGTGGCGAACAAGTACCAGGGTTACAAGGTGTTCTGGTATCATCCTGGTATGTTGGTAAATATAAGGTTATAGTAAGGTGTTCTGGTATCATCCTGGTATGTTGGTAAATATAAGGTTACAGTAAGGTGTTCTGGTATCATCCTGGTATGCTGGTAACTCTTCCCACGCAGGAAAAGCTCATCCTTCCCTCTGTGCGTGATTGTATTTGTCCTAAAACTTTTCCCCCTGTCTTAATTTTCCTTAATTAGTGAGAGATGCAACACAACCAGGGAGAAGATATTCCTGGCCATTAATGCTGAAGGATAAATGAAAGAGAGATTATGTAATTAAACTCTGTTAAGGCTCCGCTGCCTATTCTTTTTTTAATCAAGGCAAGAAAGTTGGAAATGATACTGTCCAGCCGGGAGGTATAGTGATCAATGATTGTCTGTGAGTACAGAGGACGATTATTTCTTGCCCACATGGCATGGGTAGACATAGCAATCAGTGGTAATCTCTATTTTGTACATAACAGGGGTAGACATAGCAAACAGTGATAGTCTGTCTTGTCTACATGGCAGTCTTTCACCGTCTTTAGTGCCCAAGAATATTTAGATATATCTTACTCAGTGAAATAAGTTGAAATTAAAACTTCTAAGGCACAATTAAGGAATTAGTTAATCTTAATGTTACATACAAGAACACGTGTGAAATTAATGTGACATTTAATTGCGATAACATTATTTGCAAATGTGTCTTTTTACCTAACATACTCTCGGTGATTTTACCAACATTATTGCAGTTATTGGTGTTGCTGGGGAAGGTGCGTATCTCTATCTGGGAGGAAAAATGGTCCTTTGGAACGTCCAGGATCGCATTATACTGCCTTTGTATATCTTTTTCCATAGGCGCCTAGAAAATGACAATATTACAGAGTTGTTGATGAGATAAAACTGTTGGGAAGGTATTGTATAACATATAACTGTTGGGAAAGTATTGCAGAATGCAGATATACAGTTTGGGCAAGTATTAGAACACAGATACAATTGCTAGGCATGACCAGCTCTTGTCATCACTCGCTAACTCTCAAGGGAAGACCACCAGCGCCAGAGAGTTTTCTGTTTGTCTAAATTATAAATCGAAAGAGATAAAAAAACAAAGGGGTCCATTACGGGACTAGAAACGGCGTTGATCGCCTAGAATCTAGTCAAGAGGCACCGCAGAGGAGGATAGAGATGAAAACAGGGGACCATTGACAAACAAGGTTCACAGTATGTAGATACGTGAAACGGGAAATGAAAGACACTGATAATAAGAAAGCGTAAAAGAACTACGCATCAGGATATTAAATCTATGATAGACTTAAAAAATGTGTTCCTGGTGACCATCATCCAACACTTTGCAAAACAAATGGAACAGAACATCAGAGGAAATCAACAGACGTTAGCAGACGCGATAAAGAATAACAGGTAAAGCAGAAGTGATGAGCTCCAAACAGAGATTTAATAGTTTAAGAAAAACGACATTTCCTGCTCTGAAGCTCTGGAAACCAACTCACAGGAAGGTGTGCAACACAAGAAACACTGTAATGGAGACATAAGACTATATGCTGCCAAAACAAATCTTGGAGGAAGCAGCCGACGAGACTGGTAGTTGTTTTAGCTGAAACTGAGGGCCAAGATCTACGACGATAGACTAAAGAAACTATATTTTACGACACTGCAAGATGGAAGATGCAAAGGAGACAATGACGACGTATATTACACTCCGGGTGTGAACAAGAGAGACCAAGAGATTATTCGACACTAGACAAGAACAAGGGATAACTGATGGAAACTCAACACACATATTAGCCACAGAGAGAACTACGAGCACCCATATTCAGCAGATAGGGGAGGGAACAGAACCAGGTGTCAAAAAGGGAAACCATAAGGGTTCGAATGAACCAGAGGGAGGTAAGAAAGAATTCTTTCAGTGTGAGGACAGTAGACAAGTTACATACAATGAAAAGAAAAGGAGTCCTGACACCATACAGGCATACACGGATTCATAAGTAGGAAGAGTAAGTGGTGGCCGGAAGTACTCACACCAAGTAAGAGAAGGTAGCCGAGTTCAACCCACACACACATGCACAAAAATCCCTGTTTTCGTTTAAAGTAATTTTTACCACCTAATATAGTTACATACAGGAGCGTAGCGGAGCGGAGGAGTGAGAATGATGGCGCGTGTAGGCCAGTAACATGCTCATAAAAACAGTCCATAGAAAACAATTACAACTTGTTGTTCCCCTTCATAGTGAGAGTCTGGGTGGGTAAGAGGAGGCGAGGGGAGGGGAAGGTAGAGAACAGTGAAAAAAATGTAGAAGGGAGAAAATGTACTGGGATGAGAGAGAGAGAGAGAGAGAGAGAGAGAGAGAGAGAGAGAGAGAGAGAGAGAGAGAGAGACAGACAGACAGACAGAGAGAGAGAGAGAGAGAGAGAGAGAGAGAGACAGACAGACAGACAGACAGACAGACAGACAGACAGAGAGAGAGACAGACAGACAGACAGACAGACAGAGAGAGAGATAGAGAGAGAGACAGACAGACAGACAGAGAGAGAGAGAGAGAGAGAGAGAGAGAGAGAGAGAGAGAGAGAGAGAGAGAGAGAGAGAGAGACAGACAGACAGACAGACAGAGAGAGAGAGAGAGAGAGAGAGAGAGAGAGAGAGAGATTCATCTATATGGAAGGAATGGCAGATACTGCGAAAGAGAACCCAGCACTAGAGCAAACACCACCACAGTAAACACGAAACACCACCACAGCACTCACCTAACACCACTACAACAAACACCACAACAACAATGAAGCACCACAACACCACAACAATCAAGCACCACAACAACAAACATCACAATAATCACCAAACACTACCACAACAATTACCAAACACTACCACAATAATCACCAAACACTACCACAATAATTACCAAACACTACCACAATAATTACCAAACACTACCACAATAATTACCAAACACTACCACAATAATTACCAAACACTGCCACAATAATTACCAAACACTGACACAATAATTACCAAACACTACCACAATAATCACCAAACACTACCACAATAATTACCAAACACTACCACAATAATTACCAAACACTGACACAATAATTACCAAACACTACCACAATAATTACCAAACACTACCACAATAATTACCAAACACTACCACAATAATTACCAAACACTACCACAATAATTACCAAACACTACCACAATAATTACCAAACACTACCACAATAATTACCAAACACTACCACAATAATTACCAAACACTGCCACAATAATTACCAAACACTACCACAATAATTACCAAACACTACCACAATAATTACCAAACACTGCCACAATAATTACCAAACACTACCACAATAATTACCAAACACTACCACAATAATTACCAAACACTACCACAATAATTACCAAACACTACCACAATAATTACCAAACACTGCCACAATAATTACCAAACACTACCACAATAATTACCAAACACTACCACAATAATTACCAAACACTGCCACAATAATTACCAAACACTACCACAATAATTACCAAACACTACCAAAATAATTACCAAACACTGCCACAATAATTACCAAACACTACCACAATAATTACCAAACACTACCACAATAATTACCAAACACTACCACAATAATTACCAAACACTACCACAATAATTACCAAACACCACCACAATAACCACCAAACACTACCACAATACCACCACAATAATTACCAAACACTACCACAACATTCACCTAACACCACTACAACGAACACCACCACAATAACCACCAAACACTACCACAATACCACCACAATAATCACCAAACACTACCACAACATTCACCTAACACCACTACAATAAACAAGGCCACAACAAACATCAAACGCCATAAAAAAAACATAAAACGGAACACCGCAGAAGGCCTACTGGCCCATGCGAGGCAGGTCCAAGTCTTCTACCGGCTTAAGCCAATGACCCAACCTAGTCAAGTCAGGTCACATCAACTTAAGGAAGGAGCACGGCATCAGACCTAGTAGCACAAGCTAGTCCGGTCCAACTCTCACCCCCCCCCCGCACCCACTCGTATATTTATCTAGCCTATTTTTAAAACGGTGCTCGGGAGTTTGTTCCACTAATCCACAACTCGATTACCAAACCAGTGCTTTCCTATATCCTTTCTGAATCTGAATTTTTCCAACTTAAAAAACCATTGCTGCGAGTCCTGTTTTGGCTAAATATTTTTAGCATGCTATTTACATCCCCTTTATTTATTCCTGTTTTCATTTATACACCTCAATCATATCCACCCTAATTCTACGCCTTTCTAGAGACTGCATATTCACGGCCTTTAGTCTATCCTCAAAGGGAGGATTTCTGATACATGGGATCAACTTCGTCATCCTCCTTTGTGTGTTTTCCAGTGCATTTATATCCATTCTGTAAAACGGTGACCAAAATTGTGCAGTATAATCTAAATAAGGCCTAACATCAAACACCAGCACAACAAACACCACCAGAGGAAACACTAGCCAAAAAAAAAAAAAAAAAAAAAAAAAAAAAAAAAAAAAAAAAAAAAAGCCAGCTGCTAGGCTCCACAAAACATGAAGACTTGCAAGAGGACACAAGCCACACACACTGAAGGGCGGGTACATCAATACCTGCTGCCGGCGTGAGACAAGATCCCCCGCTTCCTGGGAGCTGTACACATCAGGAAGAACAGGAGGAGCCAGAGGAGCAGGCAGGGAAAGAGAGAGAAATGGAGAGAAAGATAAGAAAAGAGAGGTAAGGACAGAAGAGGAGGGGATCGAGAGGGGGCGAAGGGAGGATGGGGGTGCGAGAAGGAAACCAAGGAAAATAAGGCATGAAAGCGAAGAGAAAGGAAGCAAGGGACGGAGAAAATGAGTACAAGAAAGCCAGTGCCAGCATGCAATATAATACATCAAACTCAGTTTTGGGTAAATACTGCCTTAGGTGACTCCTTTCCCTCATGCATTATTATGAAGGCATATTCAACACTGTCTTGAGTAACACTGTCCCTCACACATGTACACATCCTACACTGAATTTGGTAACGCCTTACCTCATATATTATTATGAAGACACATTCAACACTGCCTTAGGTAACACCTTCCCTCTCACACACATGCAGACATCCTACACTGTCTTAGGTAATACCTTCCCTCTCACACACATGTAGACATCCTACACTATCTTAGGTAACACCGCTCCCACACATGTAGACATCCTACACTGTCTTAGGTAACACCTTCCCTCTCACACATGTAGACATCCTACACTGTCTTAGGTAATACCTTCCCTCTCACACATATGTAGACATCCTACACTATCTTAGGTAACACCTTCCCTCTCACACATGTAGACATCCTACACTGTCTTAGGTAATACCTTCCCTCTCACACATGTAGACATCCTACACTGTCTTAGGTAACACCTTCCCTCTCACACATGTAGACATCCTACACTGTCTTAGGTAATACCTTCCCTCTCACACACATGTAGACATCCTACACTGTCTTAGGTAACACCTTCCCTCTCACACACATGTAGACATCCTACACTGTCTTAGGTAACACCTTCCCTCTCACACACATGTAGACATCCTACACTGTCTTAGGTAATACCTTCCCTCTCACACACATGTAGACATCCTACACTGTCTTAGGTAACACCTTCCCTCTCACACACATGTAGACATCCTACACTATCTTAGGTAACACCGCTCCCACACATGTAGACATCCTACACTGTCTTAGGTAACACCTTCCCTCTCACACACATGTAGACATCCTACACTATCTTAGGTAACACCTTCCCTCTCACACATGTAGACATCCTACACTGTCTTAGGTAATACCTTCCCTCTCACACACATGTAGACATCCTACACTGTCTTAGGTAACACCTTCCCTCTCACACACATGTAGACATCCTACACTATCTTAGGTAACACCGCTCCCACACATGTAGACATCCTACACTGTCTTAGGTAACACCTTCCCTCTCACACATGTAGACATCCTACACTGTCTTAGGTAACACCTTCCCTCTCACACATGTTGCCATCGTTCACTGTCTTAGGTAACACCTTCCCTCTTATACACATGTAGACATCCTACACTGTCTTAGGTAACATCTTCCCTCTCACACACATGTTGACATCCTACACTGTCTTAGGTAATACCTTCCCTCTCATACACATGTTGACATCCTACACTGTCTTAGGTAATACCTTCCCTCTCACACATGTTGACATCCTACACTGTCTTAGGTAATACCTTCCCTCTCACACATGTTGACATCCTACACTATCTTAGGTAACACCTTCCCTTATACATTATTTATAATTCTATAAGTAAAAGGAACTATGAGATAAGTATCAATCATATTCACTCATGTGATGCACTAAATGCCTTTGTGTGCATTTTTTATGTACATATTGTAACATAAATGCAATTGCGCATTTTTCTTAACGCATGTGTCATAATGCGTGCATGTGTGTACTTTTTTAAGCATTTGTCTTAACAATTGCCTGTGAGTGCGTACAAGCACCTTCAGGTTCGTTATACTACATTTCTTGTGCACTTACATATTTCCATGTGTGTATATGTATGTGACTTTAGGTGCACGAACATGCGCTCCTGCGTCAGCTCGCAGGGCTCCTCTGCCCCCGAAGATACGTTTGTACCTAGACGTAGTCATCCATTATCGCCTATTTCCGCGTCTTCTCCCTGGACAGTATTAAAGTCTGATCAGTCTATTCATATGGAAAGTCTGGCCCGGGCTGCTGCTGGACGACATAAAAGCCGCCGGCAAACACGCACTTATCTCAGCCTCTTGCATTTTAAGGTAACACATTTAACTCTTTCTCGTAAATTTTATCTTCACCCTGTCTCTTCGAAGTATTAAGTACGGTATGCATTAAAGTTCTCAACACATTTACGTTTTTGCATTTCTTCGGTTTATTTAGTGATATGACGCTCTGTATTCTTCCATCTGTGTTTTAACTATATTTGTCACGTTCATCCCTGCTGGTTTTCCCTCAGTTTATGTTATAATAATAATAATCTTTATTTCTACAAATACAACATATAAAGACCTAGCTTACACCAATGACATACTGCTATATATAAAACCCTTGTTTTGCAAAGCATTTCGGGAAAATTAGGTCAATGTTGTCCCCAGTATGCGACCCACACCAGTTGGCTAACACCCAGGTGCCTATTTACTGATAGGTGAACAGGGACATCAGGTGTCTTAAGGAAACACGCCCTAATATTTCCACCCGTACCGCGGATCGAACCACGGACCTCAATGTCTGAGCTGAATCAGCTAGAAACCGAGCAACGGCACACAAGGTTGTGTTGTCCTCCCATGGTCGGAGCCAGTGTACTCACCAAAATGTACTCACCTAATTGTGGTTGCAGGGGTCGAGACTCAGCTCCTGGGACCGCCTCTTCACTGATCGCTACTAGGTCCTCTCTTTCTCTGCTTCCTGAGCTTTGTCATACCTCGTCTTAAAGCTATGTATGGTTCCTGCCTCCACTACCTCACTTGCTGACGACTCTATGACTGAAGAAATACTTCCTAACATCTCTGTGACTCGTCTGAGTCTTCAGCTTCCAATTGTGACCCCTTGTTTCTGTGTCCCCCCCTCTCTGGAACATCCTGTCTCTGTCCACCTTATCTATTCCTCTCTGTATCTTGTATGTTGTTATCATATCTCCCCTGACCCCTCTGTCCTCCAGTGTCGTCAGTCCGATTTCCCTCAACCTTTCATCGTAGGACATTCCCCTGAGCTCTGGAACTAGCCTTGTTGCAAACCTGTGTACTTTCTCTAACTTCTTGACGTACTTGACCAGGTGTAGGTTCCAAACTGGTGCTGCGTACTCCAGTATGGGCCTAACATACACAGTGTACAGTGTCTTGAACGATTCTTTATTAAGGTATCGGAACGGTATTCTTAGGTTTGCCAGGCGCCCGTACGCTGCAGTGTCATTATACATGTGTACAGAAGCTGCTGTATACATGTACAATGTCAACACGATGGTGATAGACAGGTATACATCATCCAACCAGGAGTCCAATTCCTGGAGGAATTGTGTCTTCATAGTTGCATTCGACTACCGTCCACATGATGGGTACGGGGCTACTACCGTCCACATGATGGGTACGGGGCTACTACCGTCCACATGATGGGTACGGGGCTACTACCGTCCACATGATGGGTACGGGGCTACTACCGTCCACATGATGGGTACGGGGCTACTACCGTCCACATCATGGGATATGGGGCTACTACCGTCCACATGATGGGTACGGGGCTACTACCGTCCACATGATGGGTACGGGGCTACTACCGTCCACATGATGGGTACTGGGCTACTACCGTCCACATGATGGGTACGGGGCTACTACCGTCCACATGATGGGTACGGGGCTACTACCGTCCACATGATGGGTAGGGGGTGATCCACAGGATGGTATAAGATTACTACAATCCACAGGATGGGCATAACGTTAGTACCATCCACAGGATGGGCATAAGGTTTACTACCATCCACTAGATGGGTAAAGCGTGACCCACAGGATAGGTATAAAGTTATGCTACAATCCAAAGGGTGGATATAAAGTTACTATCATCCACAGGGTGGATATAAGGTTATCATCATCCACAGGGTGGATATAAGGTTACTATCATCCACAGGGTGGATATAAGGTTACTATCATCCACAGGGTGGATATAAGGTTACTATCATCCACAGGGTGGATATAAGGTTATCATCATCCACAGGGTGGATATAAGGTTACTATCATCCACAGGGTGGATATAAGGTTATCATCATCCACAGGGTGGATATAAGGTTACTATCATCCACAGGGTGGATATAAGGTTATCATCATCCACAGGGTGGATATAAGGTTACTATCATCCACAGGGTGGATATAAGGTTATCATCATCCACAGGGTGGATATAAGGTCACTATCATCCACAGGGTGGATATAAGGTTATCATCATCCACAGGGTGGATATAAGGTTATCATCATCCACAGGGTGGATATAAGGTTACTATCATCCACAGGGTGGATATAAGGTTAATATCATCCACAGGGTGGATATAAGGTTACTATCATCCACAGGATGGATATAAGGTTACTATCATCCACAGGGTGGATATAAGGTTACTATCATCCACAGGGTGGATATAAGGTTACTATCACCCACAGGGTGGATATAAGGTTACTATCATCCACAGGGTGGATATAAGGTTACTATCATCCACAGGGTGGATATAAGGTTACTATCATCCACAGGGTGGATATAAGGTTACTTTCATCCACAGGGTGGATATAAGGTTACTATCATCCACAGGATGGATATAAGGTTACTATCATCCACAGGGTGGATATAAGGTTACTATCATCCACAGGATGGATATAAGGTTACTATCATCCACAGGGTGGATATAAGGTTACTATCATCCACAGGGTGGATATAAAGTTACTATCATCCACAATGTGGATATAAGGTTACTATCATCCACAGGGTGGATATAAGGTTACTATCATCCACAGGATGGATATAAGGTTACTATCATCCACAGGGTGGATATAAGGTTACTATCATCCACAGGGTGGATATAAGGTTACTATCACCCACAGGGTGGATATAAGGTTACTATCATCCACAGGGTGGATATAAGGTTACTATCATCCACAGGGTGGATATAAGGTTACTATCATCCACAGGGTGGATATAAGGTTACTATCATCCACAGGGTGGATATAAGGTTACTTTCATCCACAGGGTGGATATAAGGTTACTATCATCCACAGGATGGATATAAGGTTACTATCATCCACAGGGTGGATATAAGGTTACTATCATCCACAGGATGGATATAAGGTTACTATCATCCACAGGGTGGATATAAGGTTACTATCATCCACAGGGTGGATATAAGGTTACTATCATCCACAGGATGGATATAAGGTTACTATCACCCACAGGGTGGATATAAGGTTACTATCATACAAAGGGTGGATATAAGGTTATTATCATCCACAGGATGGATATAAGGTTACTATCATCCACAGGGTGGATATAAGGTTACTATCATCCACAGGATGGATATAAGGTTACTATCATCCACAGGGTGGATATAAGGTTACTATCATCCACAGGGTGGATATAAGGTTACTATCATCCACAGGATGGATATAAAGTTACTATCATCTACAGGGTGGATATAAGGTTACTATCACCCACAGGATGGATATAAGGTTACTTTCATCCACAGGGTGGATATAAGGTTACAATCATCCACAGGATGGATATAAGGTTACTATCATCCACAGGGTGGATATAAGGTTACTATCATCCACAGGATGGATATACGGTTACTATCACCCACAGGGTGGATATAAGGTTACTATCATACAAAGGGTGGATATAAGGTTACTATCACCCACAGGATGGATATAAGGTTACTTTCATCCACAGGGTGGATATAAGGTTACTATCATCCACAGGATGGATATAAGGTTACTATCATCCACAGGGTGGATATAAGGTTACTATCATCCACAGGATGGATATAAGGTTACTATCATCCACAGGATGGATATAAGGTTACTATCATCCACAGGGTGGATATAAGGTTACTATCATCCACAGGATGGATATAAGGTTACTATCACCCACAGGGTGGATATAAGGTTACTATCATACAAAGGGTGGATATAAAGTTACTATCATCCACAGGGTGGATATAAGGTTAATATCACCCACAGGGTGGATATAAGGTTACTATCATCCACAGAATGGATATAAGGTTACTATCACCCACAGGGTGGATATAAGGTTACTATCATCCACAGGGTGGATATAAGGTTACTATCATCCACAGGGTGGATATAAGGTTACTATCATCCACAGGATGGATATAAGGTTACTATCAACCACAGGATGGATATAAGGTTACTATCATCCACAGGGTGGATATAAGGTTACTATCATCCACAGGATGGATATAAGGTTACTATCATCCACAGGGTGGATATAAGGTTACCATCATCCACAGCGTGGATATAAGGTTTCTATCATCCACAGGGTGGATATAAGGTTACTATCATCCACAGGGTGGATATAAGGTTACTATCATCCACAGGGTGGATATAAGGTTATCATCCACAGGGTGGATATAAGGTTACTATCATCCACAGGATGGATATAAGGTTACTATCATCCACAGGGTGGATATAAGGTTACTATCATCCACAGGGTGGATATAAGGTTACTATCATCCACAGGGTGGATATAAGGTTATCATCCACAGGGTGGATATAAGGTTACTATCATCCACAGGGTGGATATAAGGTTACTATCATCCACAGGGTGGATATAAGGTTATCATCCACAGGGTGGATATAAGGTTACTATCATCCACAGGGTGGATATAAGGTTATCATCATCCACAGGGTGGATATAAGGTTACTATCATCCACAGGGTGGATATAAGGTTACTATCATCCACAGGGTGGATATAAGGTTACTATCATCCACAGGGTGGATATAAGGTTACTATCATCCACAGGGTGGATATAAGGTTACTATCATCCACAGGGTGGATATAAGGTTACTATCATCCACAGGGTGGATATAAGGTTACTATCATCCACAGGGTGGATATAAGGTTACTATCATCCACAGGGTGGATATAAGGTTACTATCATCCACAGGATGGATATAAGGTTACTATCATCCACAGGTTGGATATAAGGTTACTATCATCCACAGGTTGGATATAAGGTTACTATCATCCACAGGGTGGATATAAGGTTACTATCATCCACAGGATGGATATAAGGTTACTATCATCCACGGGATGGATATAAGGTTACTATCATCCACAGGGTGGATATAAGGTTACTATCATCCACAGGGTGGATATAAGGTTACTATCATCCACAGGGTGGATATAAGGTTACTATCATCCACAGGGTGGATATAAGGTTACTATCATCCACAGGATGGATATAAGGTTACTATCATCCA
>NC_091329.1:13492583-13582583 GCF_038502225.1 Cherax quadricarinatus | reverse complement strand
GATCGAGACTCAGCTCCTGGTCTCAGAGTAGCGTAGGTGTCACCGGCCACTGTTACCCTTAGTCTCAGTCTAAGGGTAACCGTGGCCGGTGACACCTACGCTACTCTGAGACCTCTCTCTCTGCTTCGGTTGCTCTCTTGCAACACTGCACAGCTCTTGATGACGACTGAGAAGCGTGAATGTATTTGAACTAAAGATTCCCCCTCCCCCCGGTGGCTTGTTCTGCATATATATATATATATATATATATATATATATATATATATATTATATATATATATATATTATATATATATATTATATTATATATATTATATATTTATATATATTTATATATATTATATATATACACATAAAAACACACACACACACACACATATATATATATATATATAATCTCCACGCATCAATACTTCGGGAGTCTACTTTTTTTTTTTTTTTTTTTTTTTTTTTTTTTTTTTTTTTCTTATTCGCCGGTATTTTCCCGGCCCGGGTCTTTTCCAAGTCTACTGTATTTCATGTTCAATTTGCCCTCCATTAGTGAGACTAGTCGCTTCCTTTCTGACAGACTCAAGGAATACAACTGTTAGTTTTGCTGACACTAGCAAAGCTCTCTTTGCCAGGTTACAGATCCTAATAATCATCACAAAAGTAGATCAAATAAACTGGTCTTCTATCAAACCTATTTATGCCTTGCTTGTTCTCGCACTGCCAGCTTGTTGAATCCCTCCTTTTGCACAACATTCCTAGCTTGATCCTCGTTATAGGGAACGACTACTTATATTTGCAAGCAATGTAGCAAACATTATATTCCCCAGGGTTTAATATTTCCAAAGTGACATCTAATTTTAGCACTGCTGATTTTCCTGCCTGAAAAAGATACTTCAAGTTTCCAGACTTGGAGGATAAGCAATGTAAGTTTTGGAAACACATTGCAAGATTGAGATTTGCAGTTTACATGCAAAACTTTGGTGATACCATCTTGCCTGAAAAAAAACATCATGAGCAACTTTTTTTCTAAACAGGGTTAGATGATGGCTTTAAATAGCAAGTCTCTCAATGATTTGGTACTGCTTCATACCAGTCTTATCATCTATTTCCATTGTCTCTCTCTGATTGATCTGCGACATAATTAGTGTGAAAGACAATGAGACAACTACTGAGTTCACTGAAGGGGTTTCCTCTGCCCCCCATCACCTATGTAAATTAATGTCCATCTGTGAAGTAACCTGTACTAAGCAGAGTTCATAACAAATTCACATTCCTGCAGAATTCTTGCTACCTTTGGGCCACCTACTGTGCAAATACACAGTGTAACATTGCTTTCTGCAAAGCCCGTCGCTCCTTCTCCCTCGACTGATGCATTATTCTGGTCGTGTACCTGGTCTGTAGTGATCTGGGAAAATCTTTTTCAATGTTTCATAGCAAAATGTACCTGGTTGAATATATCTTCGAAACAGGGATGTGTGAGGTATAGGAAAGTCATGTGCATCGAAGGCCATTTGGAGTAAACTGTATTATTCAGTGCACCGGACCAATGGGCCAAGGCAACTAAGACTACAATGTACAATGAGAAAAGTTGATCTCACGTACACACCCGGCATAAATCTGTAGCAACAGCTCCAGGATTAAGGTAATACAAGTGAATGCAGGACACGCATGGGCTACACTAAGAGTACCAGTCTGCAATGTTAAGAGGCCCTTCGACTCCTGATAAAGTCGCACCAGTGCAGTTTTTATTCCAAGACAATGTTGATCAAGGTTACATGTGCAGATATACATTGTTGTAAGTTACGTGACTACAGCACACTGAGTTATATAAGCGGGATGTACATCATAATAAGATGTGATGTAATGGTTTAGAAAAAATAAAACTATTAAATACATTGAACAAATTCGTTTCTGGTAACTTATTTGTATATCCCTCAAAATATACCTAAACAAGAGCCTTTCTCAGCGGTGCCATAATATCTTAAATAATTCAAAAAGTCCCTCATACTAAGTGCCAAGTTTTCGTGCTTGTAGCAAAATTCCTATTAAAGCAATTCACAGAACTGCTAGGCTGTGCATACATCCTTAGTATCGCCACCTCTTTGACCAAAAGAATGCTGGAGCCCACTTTGTGGACCCGTTGTAATCCTCTGTAATCTTCTGAATACAGCCACCACCATGATGGGTATGATAGGATAATTACCACTTTTAAATAGGTTTAGAGTGTTTTTAACAGAAGTCACTTGCCTCCCGTCGTCACACTACAGACTGAACCACCATACTACACACCTATCACATTAAACAGCCATCAAAATACGCTACCACACTACACACCCATCATAATACACCCCAAACACACTTTACCTGTGACACAATACTATAATACACATTAATACACCTGTCACTTTCCAACCATGACAGTGGATTCCAAAAACACAAACAGACGAACAGAAGAATGGTAAATAAAACACAAATCCCATGATTTACAGAGGCAATGGAAATAAATGGTATAAAATACCGACACAATGGAAATATAAACACATATGCAGTATAATGTGATCCTTTATTGACTACGTTTCGCCCACACAGTGGGCTTTTTCAAGTGACTTGAAAAAGCCCACTGTGTGGGCGAAACGTAGTCAATAAAGGATCACATTATACTGCATATGTGTTTATATTTCCATTTACAGAGGCAACAGACTATACATGTATTCAACAGGAGCGAGGTCATACACAGGCAACAGGCTATACATGTATTCAACAAGAGGGACGTCATTCAAAGGCAACAGGTTACAAATGTATTCAACAGTAGCGACTGGACCACCACATCAACCTCAACCTGGGGTAATATTCCAACCCCAAGTTTCTGTCGAGGGACTGAGAAAGACAGGCCAAGAGCCGATCAGAAGCGACGTTTGGAAGATTATAGCATCTGGATGTGCCGAGATATAGACACAGGTTTTTAATTAATGGAGACATGTTGAGATTTATGACTCAGTAAAGAGGGATCATTCAAACAATTTGGGCTGACTTTTGCTGACGGAAGATTTTAGCTGGAAGAGAGTCAACGATGAAAATTTTAATTGATGGAAGATTTTAACTGGTGGAAAGATCTTAACTGATGGAGGAAGATTTTTTAACTAATGGAGGAAAAATTGTAACTAAGAGAAGAAAATTTTTAACTAATGGAGGAAAAATTTTAAATAATGGAAGAAGATTTTTAACTGATGGAGGAAGATTTCTAACTGATGGAGGTTCTAAAACAGATGAAGACTTTAGTACTCGAGTCTCCGGGTGACTTGTAACCGTCACTGACAGGTTCGTGTCAAAGTACCGACCAACAGAATATTTTATGTATTCACCCAAATCAGGAGCACTGACGTGTGAACTCATTTGCATACTCATTTGTAGCAAATGTGGGGATGGAAGCGACCGTCATACTCATTGTGAGTGTCATACATATTCACACACATGACGAAAGTGGCTCATGGACTGCCATACACATGGTGAAAGTGACTCATACTCTTGTCAAAAATATCATACTCATGCAATTAGCGAACGAAGCCTTCACCTCTCCTTGCGTTGAATGACCCACACGGATTTAGCGCTTCACACACTACTACAACTACCACTACCACTAATAATAATAACCTTACATAAACACGACAGACAAAAATTAAGTTCCATAAACATGTTGGTCAATAAAGATAATCTTCAATAATAAACATGTTAGTCAATAAAGATAATCTTCAATAATAAACATGTTGGTCAATAAAGATAATCTTCAATAATAAACATGTTGGTCAATAAAGATAATCTTCAATAATAAACATGTTGGTCAATAAAGATAATCTTCAATAATAAACATGTTGGTCAATAAAGATAACCTTCAATAATAAACATGTTGGTCAATAAAGATAATCTTCAATAATAAACATGTTGGTCAATAAAGATAATCTTCAATAATAAACATGTTGGTCAATAAAGATAATCTTCAATAATAAACATGTTGGTCAATAAAGATAATCTTCAATAATAAACATGTTGGTCAATAAAGATAATCTTCAATAATGAACATGCTGGTCAATAAACATAAAATTCCGTAGACATAAACATGGTCCATAAACATTTCCATAAACTTCAACATGGACGACAATCACCACTTTACCTTCCAAAACATGAATATTAAACATTTGTATCCTAAAATTTAGTAATAAGAGCTAATAGAATGCTAAATGAAGCAAATAATTTACATAAAATATATTACATATACTAACTACTGAAAATTATTTTATTATATTATTAAAGCGTTAAACCCGCAAGGGTCATGCAGCTAACTACTGACAAGAGATGTGGTACTAAACCGTTTGAGAATATTTTCCTAATCTCTTCCCTTTTGTTTCAGCTGGACACAGGAGTGAGTTGATCCTATTTGGAAGGATGAGCTCACTTCATGGGAGGATGTGTAGCAAGGGGATCCTCTCGCCCCATTTCTCTGCTGTATAGAGGTTACACAACTATCAACTTGACCTGGTTCCGGGATGATGGCACACTGATGGCACTAAGGAGTCCCAGCTAGTAGATCTTACTCAGGTGATTACACAGGGACCGGCCATGGGATTCATCCTTAGTAGATCCAAATGAGAAATCGTCTCAGCCAACTGAGAAGCAATTGATGCAACGAGTTCTATACTTCCAGGTGTATCAACCACTGCCACCACTGACAGCATCCTACTTGGGGCCCCTCTAGGAACTAATACCATGCAATTCCCGAATGCAGACTGGACAATATGAGGAGGATGAAACATCGAAAGGCCCATCTAGATGTCCATGAAGCATTGTATCTTCTTACAAAGTGCTTCAGCTTCCCCAGGCTAACATATTTCGTAAGATGTGTACTTTCATAAGACAACCCAAAACTAAAGAGAACGACATTAACAAGAGTAATCAAACTTATTTTAGAAGATGGACAGTAGATTCAAGCTACACTGGCAATCAGACTAGGAGACATTAGTGCCTGCAAGGCATCACAGACAGCACTTCCTGCATTCCAATCTTAGTGTGTGGCATCCAGTGAACCTGAAGTGTTCTTCTAAACACCTTAGAGATAATATTAGGGTTAATAAGCCAATATTCATTAATGGAACTACACTCGGGATACTTTATTAGGCACAGTGATAGCTCGATAGTGAAAAATATAGCGTCAACAATGCTTGAGTGTGTGTTGGGGAAGGACAGAATTCTTCTGGCAGTGAGAGTTCGTCATGCAAGGGATTTTCTGTTGGCCATACCCAATTCCTCTCTAGGCAAATTCCTCGACCAGCAACTCGCCTCGTCACCCTTATCCTCACTGAACTCGGGTGTATGTGCTGCAGTGAATCGACAGACCGATTCGGGTGCCATGGACTTGTTTACCGTAGATCTGACGGAAAGATCAGAAGGTATGAAAAGGTTATCATCATCAAAAGAAGCCTTTACAACAGTTGGATACCCAACATTATGGAAGCCGCCCCAACTAAGCACTTTTGATGGCAGTCTTAAGCATCCAGATGGAATTACCTTAGAAGCTTGGACAGATGGCAAGCAGGTGGTATGGGTCTACACATGCCTATCCACTTTGACACTTGTCTCCAGAATAACAGGAATGAATGAGGTCCGGCTGCTAGCTTCAGGAAAAAAGAATCAGGGCAACTTAAGATCTCAGAGCAGCCAGTGTTCTCTTCCAGCATCTCAGTGGTGCAGTTCAGAGGGTAATGCCTGCTGTACTCTGCATATGTCTCCCAGCTTATAGGAGATAAATTAAGTCCTTAATATTTAAACGTTGACAAAAATCACCTGTATTTTTGTTATGCATCACTTGGACTTTTAATGTTTTGCACGTTATGTTAGTCACCTCCCTGTACCAACAATACATCCTGTAAACCTGTCTATCATTTTCTATAATAAAGATATATAAATTTGTTTAAAAGTTGTGGTAGAGGAGAAGCAGAACTTTCAAACAACTTCAGGCAGAAATCTCAGTAGTTTTTCCCTTAAGCCTTGTTACCTAAGATTAATTCTCCGAGGCAGTGGGTCCCCACACCTGCGCCAAGAGGATCACCCCATCTCATCTTCCTCATTTTTTTTTTAAAGGTTAAGTTTACATTCTGTTTAAAATAAAAGTTAGGTTTTGTTTCAAATTAAATGCCGGGGCAATACCCATTACGTTCCGTGTATATGGATAACGCTTGTAATTTGAAATGGGGAATAGCATTTTACTGCAAAATTTTATGGTAATTTTATTTTTGCCAGCTGTGACCCGAATGAGTTTTTTTGTAACATTTACAGACATTATGAACCCGTCACACATGATTAGTTACCTGACTAGCAACCAGTCATATTTGACTAGTAACCCGTGACAGCTGACTAGTAACCCTTCACATCTGACTAGTTACCCGTCACACCTGACTAGTTACCCGTCACACCTGACTAGTAACCAGTCATATTTGACTACTAACCCGTGACACTGCCTAGTAACCCGTCACACTTCAGCAGTAACCCATCACTCAATAATAACCAGTCAAATTAGACAAGTAACCTGTCAACTTACCGCAATTTGACTCACTGCGGGCTCCATGCAGGCGCTGAATACTAGAGTACTATTCTCGCGTCACTTACGAAGATCAGTATTTTCATGGGGAATGACCCATGAGGAATGAAGCTTGGAAAATGACCCCTCGTGTGGTAGAGAGGTTTGAAACCCAATAAACCAACCAGCTGAAAACACAAAGCGAACAGAGGTAGTCTCCAGTGGAAAGCTGACAGAGGGTTGCCCAGGCTAATTGAATCCATCAGGGGATGACAGATGGGAAATTGATTTACCAGGTTAAAGGGAACCGAAAAGGATTCGATAAAAATCCATTAATAAAAACGGGCGTTACTCATAGACTCAGAAATTTAGAATGCATATATTTCTTGAAGACACAGTGTTGGTGGGTATCATACAACACGTTGAGTTCTAATTATCACGACGTTTTGCTCAAAAGCTTTACCATAACTATAAATTCCTCTTGAGCCAAACATTGTTATCACGCCATTTTGCGTGTCTTCTCGTGCACTTACAGGCTGGTTAAACTCTACATTGTTTACTGCTGTAAGAGATGTGACAGCCAGAGGTAAATAATCTGTCTCCAAAAGGGGCATCAGTTTTCGCACGAATTAAAATGCATTAATTCTACACGATCTAAACCCAACCAAAACTCAATTACTTATTACGAGTTGTGTTCGCTGAACATGACCTAAACTAACCTATACCTGCATGACAAGTCTTGAATTTGAATTTATGGCGTTCATCGATGGGCTCTAACCTCACATAAAGTTCTCTCTCGAAATAGCTGGCTAGCTTCGAGCAATGAATTATTAGTGGTTATTTTTTAACAGTGAATTATTATTGGTTGGTTTTCAGCAGTGAATTGCTGCTGCTGGCTAGTGTTCAGCAGTGAATTGTTGTTGGTCAGTGTTCAATAGTGAAATATGACCTGCAGAGTTACACACACACACACACACACACACACACACACAGCATCACAAAAAAGAAGAAGCTGGAAGCCTCGGGAGGAGGAAAATAACGTTATGTGGTAATACAACGTCTCCAACAAGTGCCTGCCCGAGGCTCTTTTCAATTCAATACAACATCAAAGGAACACATGAGAAGGGATGCAATCTGAGAGGTGGATGAACGCAGCAGCACCAGCACAAGTTCTTGTCTGTGAGGCCCTAAACCCATGTGAATCTTTCAGCGTAAATGGACTGGTGGAGGCTCGATCCACCTTCCATTTGCCTGACAGAAACTCTACTCTGGCAGCCATCATAATTTATCGTTGTTCCCACATTTTGCTTCTCATGTTCCCACATTTTGCTTCTCATGTTCACAGTGTTGTTTGACCAATTTTTTTTCCAGATCAGAATTTATTACCCATAGTGAATTACGTCTTCATTAAAGACTAAGAAAATACTCTAAATGTTGTCCCTTGCCGGACTTGTCGAGGCCTTTTTATATTTGCTTATTTGTACTTAAATCTGTATCTAAAAAGGTTTATTAAACCCTGCCCATTTTTTGCTTAACCTAAAATAAAGAAAATATTTATAAATCTACAAGGAACGTTGAGAAACTGACGTTGTAACATCTAGTACATAGTTTGACACTTGGTCAGTGTAAATTTTATCACTTAAGAAATAAAACATTCTAAAGTCTTAACAGAAAATTTATAAACCTACAATGTAGGGCTACATAAATAATAGTGATAAGAAATAAACCAGAATGAAAGCACAAAAGAAAGGAAGAGGAGGGGAAAAAAAACTGGAAAAAAAATATGAACGACAGGAATCAGGTGAAATTGAAGTCATAAGAAAATGTATTTAAGAGAAAAAGGCACAATATCGTGACTGGAACAATACACAAATAACTAGTATATGGGAGAGAGAAGCTTATGAGGACGTTTCAGTCCGACTTGTAAATGGTCCAGGTCGGACCGAAACGTCGTCATACGTTTCTATGTGCGGGTTATCTGTGTAAGATGTATTTATTTTCCCACTGTGCCAACCCCTCCCTCCTTCCTCTACTTGATAGTTACTGGAAGATAACTGTCCTGGTGTAGGTTCCCGTTGCCCCGGTCCACCTGGCCCGGGTCCCCGTGGCCTGAGTCCATCTGGCCCTGGTCCCAGACCAGACCTTATTATGATAACATGAATTGATGTTTACCAAAGCATCATATATCTCCCTCTTCATGTATAAGAGAGCTACCAGATCCCTCACGTGAGGTGTTTTGTCCTCTTCTCCCTCTAAGAACCAGTGGCTCCATGCTTTCTTTCTCTGGCTCACCTCCATGCACCACTATTATTATATTCAAAGAAGCGCTAAAGCCGTTGGGGGGTCATACAGCGCCTGTATGATGTGATGTCAGCCATCGGCACACATCACTAGATTACCCTTCACTATTTGGTGAGTTAAGAGGGTCACCTTCTGCAAGAAGACCCGTGAACAACTTTTGGCCGAATGCTCAATTAGCATAGTGTCTTGCACTGTGATAACACAATGTTCCTTCACTTGTTAGACGAAGAATGAGGGGAGACATGATCGAAGTGTATAAGTGGAAGATGGGTATTAACAAAGGGGATATTAATAAGGTCTTGAGGATGTCTCTCCAAGAGAGAACGCGCAGTAATGGATTTAAATTAGACAAGTTTAGATTTAGAAAGGACATAGGAAAGTATTGGTTTGGAAATAGGGTAGTTGATGAGTGGAACAGTCTACCTAGTTGGGTTATTGAGGCTAGGACTTTGGGTAGTTTCAAATTTAGGTTGGATAAATACATGAGTGGGAGGGGTTGGATCTGATTGGGACTTGCAAATGAGTAGATAGAGTTATCAGAAATTATTTCTTGGGTAGCATTAAAATTGGGTTGGGCAAATGTTTTGTTAGTGGGATGGATTATAAAGGACCTGCCTAGTATGGGCCAACAGGCCTGCTGCAGTGATCCTCCTTTCTTATGTTCTTATGCAACCTTCAATCAGCAGACATCTAGGAAATAATTCCTATTCCATTATCCTGGAAGCAAATGGGAAAATAGCCCCTCCATTTAAAGCAAGGAGTTACTGAATAAGCTGGTGTGAGTGAGGGCATGGTAGGAGGGTAAGGGAATGCTAGTGGGAAGAGTAAGACTACTATTTTTCGTTTAGTAAAATTGGATGTATCAGCAGTGTGGTGCCACCCTACTTTATATGATAGTTACACAGTGGGAACAAAAGTTGTTACCTTGTGATATTCCATCACACATGATGGGTCACGTACAGTGTTGAAATCTGTTAGTCTGAGCTGGGAGACTTCAGTAAAAAGAGATGCTTCTGTGGGATGGGGAAGGACAAGGATGCCTCTGGCTTAGGGGGAAAGGATGAGGAAGTTTCTAGGGGAAAGGGAAAAAATGAGGATGCCTCTGGGGGTGAGGCAAGGATGAGGATGCCTCTGGGGGAGGAGCAAGAATGAGGATGCTTCTTGGGGGGAGGGGCAAGAATGAGAATACTTCTGAGGGAGGAGCAAGAATGAGGAAGCTTCTGGGGGAGGGGCAAGAATGAGGATGCTTCTGGGGGAGAGGCAAGAATGAGGATATTTCTGGGGGAGGGGCAAGAATGAGGATGCTTCTGGGGGAGGGGCAAGAATGAGGATGTTTCTGGGGGAGGGGCAAGAATGAGGATACTTCTGGGGGAGAGGTAAGGATGAGGATGCTGCCTATAAGACTATGCAGCGAAGCAGATCATCGGAAACTGATATTCCGGGTAATGTTGTTGAAAATTCTGATTGAGAAAAAAGTTTTAAGCTTCCGGCATTTTCCTTGAAGCGAGGGAGAAGAAGAAGCGACACTGATCAATATGCGACAGATTACACAACTTGGAAGGGGCACAGGGGTCGACAGAGAAATTAAAAGAAAATATGTCGGAACAGTTTAACTAAGTGACCCAAGTTTACGGAGACCGAGCGCTGGAGAGTGAGAGAGATTTAGCATTTTACGTTGTAGTAGGTGTGTGTGTGTGTGTGTGTGTGTGTGTGTGTGTGTGTGTGTGTGTGTGTGTGTGTGTGTGTGTGTGTGTGTGCGTGCGCACACACACTTGCCCGTACCAGGTCGGTGGTTCAATCACAATTAATTAATTTCACAATATACTGATTGTTGTTACATTGATAGGGACGCGCTAAACCCTTAAGGATTCCTTGGATCAAGAGCCCTTAACCAGTATCAAGGGCGGCCTCGCTTAAAGCGCACGACTATATGGTGAACTCATTTAAGTTAAATGCAGTTATAATGTATCTTCTATGTCTCTGTTCTAGTGAAGTTATTACCAGTGTCTCTGTTCTAGTGAAGTTATTACCAGTGTCTCTGTTCTAGTGAAGTTATTACCAGTGTCTCTGTTCTAGTGAAGTTATTACCAGTGTCTCTGTTCTAGTGAAGTTATTACCAGTGTCTCTGTTCTAGTGAAGTTATTACCAGTGTCTCTGTTCTAGTGAAGTTATTACCAGTGTCTCTGTTCTAGTGAAGTTATTACCAGTGTCTCTGTTCTAGTGAAGTTATTACCAGTGTCTCTGTTCTAGTGAAGTTATTACCAGTGTCTCTGTTCTAGTGAAGTTATTACCAGTGTCTCTGTTCTAGTGAAGTTATTACCAGTGTCTCAGTTCTAGTGAAGTTATTACCAGTGTCTCTGTTCTAGTGAAGTTATTACCAGTGTCTCTGTTCTAGTGAAGTTATTACCAGTGTCTCTGTTCTAGTGAAGTTATTACCAGTGTCTCTGTTCTAGTGAAGTTATTACCAGTGTCTCTGTTCTAGTGAAGTTATTACCAGTGTCTCTGTTCTAGTGAAGTTATTACCAGTGTCTCTGTTCTAGTGAAGTTATTACCAGTGTCTCTGTTCTAGTGAAGTTATTACCAGTGTCTCTGTTCTAGTGAAGTTATTACCAGTGTCTCTGTTCTAGTGAAGTTATTACCAGTGTCTCTGTTCTAGTGAAGTTATTACCAGTGTCTCTGTTCTAGTGAAGTTATTACCAGTGTCTCTGTTCTAGTGAAGTTATTACCAGTGTCTCTGTTCTAGTGAAGTTATTACCAGTGTCTCTGTTCTAGTGAAGTTATTACCAGTGTCTCTGTTCTAGTGAAGTTATTACCAGTGTCTCTGTTCTAGTGAAGTTATTACCAGTGTCTCTGTTCTAGTGAAGTTATTACCAGTGTCTCTGTTCTAGTGAAGTTATTACCAGTGTCTCTGTTCTAGTGAAGTTATTACCAGTGTCTCTGTTCTAGTGAAGTTATTACCAGTGTCTCTGTTCTAGTGAAGTTATTACCAGTGTCTCTGTTCTAGTGAAGTTATTACCAGTGTCTCTGTTCTAGTGAAGTTATTACCAGTGTCTCTGTTCTAGTGAAGTTATTACCAGTGTCTCTGTTCTAGTGAAGTTATTACCAGTGTCTCTGTTCTAGTGAAGTTATTACCAGTGTCTCTGTTCTAGTGAAGTTATTACCAGTGTCTCTGTTCTAGTGAAGTTATTACCAGTGTCTCTGTTCTAGTGAAGTTATTACCAGTGTCTCTGGTCTCTCTCTTCATAATTCAAAAATATGAATTCTAAAAACTATACCTGCTGCCTGCATTTCACTTTTGCATATTTTAACTGTGTTATTCACATGCGGATACAATACTGCATCCACAAGTTACAATTCTAGCCAAAATATTGAAATTTTTAATAGTTCTCGTCATATATTTGACAGCTATAATAAAATATGGTAAAAGTTTATGACAGCTGCTCGGTGGATTTCTGCCCTTATTTATAGTTTGAATTGTACAATATTAAGTTGCTTTTACAGCTGTGATATTGTGGTACAAATGGTAAACGTAATCTAGCCTAACGAAATCCACCTAACCTAGCTTAACCTTATTCCGCCATCGGTACTAGCGTCTTTGTTTACATTCGGCCACACAACACGACTCAACACTTAAGATTTAACATACCTCACACATGCTGCGCAATCAAAATAAATCTACTATTTTAGCTAATATCTACCAAAATAACAATCTGCGCGAGAAAATACATACAACTTTTGCGCGGTGCACAAAAGTTGTATGTATTTTCATAGGTGAACAAATGCCTGTGTTCCACTGAGCAGTGGTTGGTAACTTTATCCTGACATTAACCTGCGTAACAAGTTTTCTCACTTCACTTACACAATTTTCTTGTTTCTTTATCCCAGGTTGGAAAAAAAAAACTTAACAAAATATAATCTTCATGACGTCAGTCTATACTTTTCATTACGTAGTAGTTATAAAAATTTATCCCATCATTTATTGTTTAGTTTTACAACGTTTCGCTCTGGGTAGAGCTTCAACAAGTTCTGATAAAGCCTTAGCTGAGAGAAATGCAACCTCTCCCCCTAGGTACAACTTTTTCAAGCACCTCCATGTGCACTTACACGAATACACAAAAGCACATTCAGGCATACACACACACATGCACACACTGACAGATGTTAACCAACGGTCACCACCATGTTTTAACAAAGGCAAACCCTTCCAAACCCCAGCGTTACAAAAATAAAATGAGGTTGTTGTGGTGTATGTATAACCTATGTGACACGTTAAGGTATATTATTAATGAAAATAAGATACTAGATATACTAAGTAAATTTCCTAAATATGCTTGTAACAGATAAGTGAACTGTAAATATAAATTCAAGAGTACTCCTGTTAACTCTTTGGGGGCCAGGTTCCTAGATACAATAAACTAGCCACTTCGGTGGCAAAATCTAAATCTGAGCGGGAGGAGGGATACAGTGTGTTGGAATATGACAAAAATATGCCTAGCTTGTGTTCTCACATTGCATCTACTCACTAGATTATGGTAGCAGCACACTGCGGGTGTTCCCACTATGTAACTATCATACATAATAGCGTCACCACACACTGCAGGGTGCTCCCACTATGTTACTGTCACACACAATAGTGTCACCACACACTGCAGGGTGCTCCCACTATGTTACTGTCACACACAATAGTGCCACTACACACTGCAAGGTGCTCTCACTATGTTACTGTCACACACAATAGTGTCACTACACACTGCAGGGTGCTCCCATTATGTTACTGTCACACACAATAGTGTCACTACACACTGCAGGGTGCTCCCATTATGGTACTGTCACACACAATAGTGTCACCACACACTGCAGGGTGCTCCCACTATGTTACTGTCACACAATAGTGTCACCACACACTGCAGGGTGCTCCCACTAAGTAACTATCATACACAATAGCACAACACTGTTGATCAGCCCGGTTTTGTACAATAAACATAATTGTTCCACTTTTGTAAGTACTTACGTATTTGTTATTAAATTCACTAAATGCCTGTCAAAAGTCAGTCTCAGTCTCTCTCTCTCTCTTTCCATTCTTTTTCACCATCCTATGAGTCACTGCACACTAAAATGTGTTTTTCATGAATTCAGAGACAACTGGATTCCATTAACACAAAAAAAGCAAGCAAACTCGTGTTCACAAATTACCAAATGGGCTTCAGCTGTCGAAGACATCATGCAGCAACCACCCAGGGAGGTACTACCGTCCTGCCAAGTGAGTGTAAAACGAAGCCTGTGATTGTTTTACATGATGGTAGGATTGCTGATGTCTTTTGTCTGTCTCATAAATATGCAAGATTACAGGCATGTCTTGCTACTTCTACTTACACTTAGGTCACACTACACATACATGTACACATTTATTTATACACACTCATCTGAGTTTTCTTTGATTTTATCTTAATAGTTCTTGGTCTTATTAATTTTCCTTTTATATCCATGGGGAAGTGGAATAAGAATCTTTCCTCCGTAAGCCATGCGTGTTGTAAAAGTCAACTAAAATGCCGGGAACAATGGGCTAGTAACCCCTTTTCCTGTAAAGATTACTAAAAAGAATAAGAAGAAGAAAATTGTCAAAGTGGGAAGTCTGAATGTGCGTGGATGTTGTGCAGATGATAAGAAAGAGATGATTGTGGATGTTATGAATGAGAAGAAGCTGGATGTCCTGGCTTTAAGTGAAACAAAGCTGAAGGGGGTGGGAGAGTTTCAGTGGAGAGGAATAAATGGGATTAGGTCAGGGGTTTCAAATAGAGTTAGAGCTAAAGAAGGAGTAGCAATAATGTTGAAGGATAAGCTATGGCAGGAAAAGAAGGACTATAAATGTATTAATTCAAGGATTATGTGGAGTAAAATAAAGATTGGATGTGAAAAGTGGGTTATAATAAGCGTGTATGCACCTGGAGAAGAGAGAAGTGTAGAGGAGAGAGAGAGATTTTGGGAAATGTTGAGTGAATGCGTGGGGAGTTTTGAATCAAGTGTGAGAGTAATGGTGGTTGGGGATTTCAATGCTAAAGTGGGTAAAAATGTTATGGAGGGAGTAGTAGGTAAATTTGGGGTGCCAGGGGTAAATGTAAATGGGGAGCCTTTAATTGAGCTATGTGTAGAAAGAAATTTGGTAATAAGTAATACATATTTTATGAAAAAGAGGATAAATAAATATACAAGGTATGATGTAGCACGTAATGAAAGTAGTTTATTAGATTATGTATTGGTGGATAAAAGGTTGATGGGTAGGCTCCAGGATGTACATGTTTATAGAGGGGCAACTGATATATCGGATCATTATTTAGTTGTAGCTACAGTTAGAGTAAGAGGTAGATGGGAAAAGAGGAAGGTGGCAACAACAAGTAAGAGGGAGGTGAAAGTGTATAAACTAAGGGAGGAGGAAGTTCGGGTGAGATATAAGCGACTATTGGCAGAAAGGTGGGATAGTGCAAAGATGAGTAATGGGGGGGGGTTGAAGAGGGTTGGAATAGTTTTAAAAATGCAGTATTAGAATGTGGGGCAGAAGTTTGTGGTTATAGGAGGGTGGGTGCAGGAGGAAAGAGGAGTGATTGGTGGAATGATGAAGTAAAGGGTGTGATAAAAGAGAAAAAGGTAGCTTATGAGAGGTTTTTACAAAGCAGAAGTGTTATAAGAAGAGCAGAATATATGGAGAGTAAAAGAAAGGTAAAGAGAGTGGTGAGAGAGTGCAAAAGGAGAGCAGATGATAGAGTGGGAGAGGCACTGTCAAGAAATTTTAATGAAAATAAGAAAAAATTTTGGAGTGAGTTAAACAAGTTAAGAAAGCCAAGGGAAAATATGGATTTGTCAGTTAAAAACAGAGTAGGGGAGTTAGTAGATGGGGAGATGGAGGTATTAGGTAGATGGCGAGAATATTTTGAGGAACTTTTAAATGTTAAGGAAGAAACAGAGGCAGTAATTTCATGCACTGGTCAGGGAGGTATACCATCTTTTAGGAGTGAAGAAGAGTAGAATGTAAGTGTGGGGGAGGTACGTGAGGCATTACGTAAAATGAAAGGGGGTAAAGCAGCTGGTACTGATGGGATCATGACAGAAATGTTAAAAGCAGGGGGGGATATAGTGTTGGAGTGGTTGGTACTTTTGTTTAATAAATGTATGAAAGAGGGGAAGGTACCTAGGGATTGGTGGAGAGCATGTATAGTCCCTTTATATAAAGGGAAAGGGGACAAAAGAGACTGTAAAAATTATAGAGGAATAAGCTTACTGAGTATACCAGGAAAAGTGTACGGTAGGGTTATAATTGAAAGAATTAGAGGTAAGACAGAATGTAGGATTGCGGATGAGCAAGGAGGTTTCAGAGTGGGTAGGGGATGTGTAGATCAAGTGTTTACATTGAAGCATATATGTGAACAGTATTTAGATAAAGGTAGGGAAGTTTTTATTGCATTTATGGATTTAGAAAAGGCATATGATAGAGTGGATAGAGGAGCAATGTGGCAGATGTTGCAAGTATATGGAATAGGTGGTAAGTTATTAAATGCTGTAAAGAGTTTTTATGAAGATAGTGAGGCTCAGGTTAGGGTGTGTAGAAGAGAGGGAGACTATTTCCCGGTAAAAGTAGGTCTTAGACAGGGATGTGTAATGTCACCATGGTTGTTTAATATATTTATAGATGGGGTTGTTAAGGAAGTAAATGCTAGGGTGTTTGGGAGAGGGGTGGGATTAAATTATGGGGAATCAAATTCAAAATGGGAATTGACACAGTTACTTTTTGCTGATGATACTGTGCTTATGGGAGATTCTAAAGAAAAATTGCAAAGGTTAGTGGATGAGTTTGGGAATGTGTGTAAAGGTAGAAAGTTGAAAGTGAACATAGAAAATAGTAAGGTGATGAGGGTGTCAAATGATTTAGATAAAGAAAAATTGGATATCAAATTGGGGAGGAGGAGTATGGAAGAAGTGAATGTTTTCAGATACTTGGGAGTTGACGTGTCGGCGGATGGATTTATGAAGGATGAGGTTAATCATAGAATTGATGAGGGAAAAAAGGTGAGTGGTGCGTTGAGGTATATGTGGAGTCAAAAAACGTTATCTATGGAGGCAAAGAAGGGAATGTATGAAAGTATAGTAGTACCAACACTCTTATATGGGTGTGAAGCTTGGGTGGTAAATGCAGCAGCGAGGAGACGGTTGGAGGCAGTGGAGATGTCCTGTTTAAGGGCAATGTGTGGTGTAAATATTATGCAGAAAATTCGGAGTGTGGAAATTAGGAGAAGGTGTGGAGTTAATAAAAGTATTAGTCAGAGGGCAGAAGAGGGGTTGTTGAGGTGGTTTGGTCATTTAGAGAGAATGGATCAAAGTAGAATGACATGGAAAGCATATAAATCTATAGGGGAAGGAAGGCGGGGTAGGGGTCGTCCTCGAAAGGGTTGGAGAGAGGGGGTAAAGGAGGTTTTGTGGGTAAGGGGCTTGGACTTCCAGCAAGCGTGCGTGAGCGTGTTAGATAGGAGTGAATGGAGACGAATGGTACTTGGGACCTGACGATCTGTTGGAGTGTGAGCAGGGTAATATTTAGTGAAGGGATTCAGGGAAACCGGTTATTTTCATATAGTCGGACTTGAGTCCTGGAAATGGGAAGTACAATGCCTGCACTTTAAAGGAGGGGTTTGGGATATTGGCAGTTTGGAGGGATATGTTGTGTATCTTTATATGTGTATGCTTTTAGACTGTTGTATTCTGAGCACCTCTGCAAAAACAGTGATAATGTGCGAGTGTGGTGAAAGTGTTGAATGATGATGAAAGTATTTTCTTTTTGGGGATTTTCTTTCTTTTTTGGGTCACCCTGCCTCGGTGGGAGACGACCGACTTGTTGAAATATATATATATATACATATATATGTATATATATATATATATATATATATATATATATATATATATATATATATATATATACACAAAACAACCACTGTGAAAGAATAGAGAAATTCCAAGCGCTTTCGTGATTACTCACATTATGTGAGTAATCACAAAAGCGCTTGGAATTTCTCTATACTTTCACAGTGGTTGTTTTGCATATTCTGAAATCACCGGCTTACTGTAATCTTATTGCATATATATAAATATATATATATATATATATATATATATATATATATATATATATATATATATATATATATAGTGAACAGTATTTAGATAAGGCTAAAGAGGTCTTTGTGGCATTTATGGATTTGGAAAAGGCGTATGACAGGGTGGATAGGGGGGCAATGTGGCAGATGTTGCAAGTGTATGGTGTAGGAGGTAGGTTACTGAAAGCAGTGAAGAGTTTTTACGAGGATAGTGAGGCTCAAGTTAGAGTATGTAGGAAAGAGGGAAATTATTTCCCAGTAAAAGTAGGCCTTAGACAAGGAAGTGTGATGTCACCGTGGTTGTTTAATATATTTATAGATGGGGTTGTAAGAGAAGTAAATGCGAGGGTCTTGGCAAGAGGCGTGGAGTTAAAAGATAAAGAATCACACTCAAAGTGGGAGTTGTCACAGCTGCTCTTTGCTGATGACACTGTGCTCTTGGGAGATTCTGAAGAGAAGTTGCAGAGATTGGTTGATGAATTTGGTAGGGTGTGCAAAAGAAGAAAATTAAAGGTGAATACAGGAAAGAGTAAGGTTATGAGGATAACAAAAAGATTAGGTGATGAAAGATTGAATATCAGATTGGAGGGAGAGAGTATGGAGGAGGTGAATGTATTCAGATATTTGGGAGTGGACGTGTCAGCGGATGGGTCTATGAAAGATGAGGTGAATCATAGAATTGATGAGGGGAAAAGAGTGAGTGGTGCACTTAGGAGTCTGTGGAGACAAAGAACTTTGTCCTTGGAGGCAAAGAGGGGAATGTATGAGAGTATAGTTTTACCAACGCTCTTATATGGGTGTGAAGCATGGGTGATGAATGTTGCAGCGAGAAGGCTGGAGGCAGTGGAGATGTCATGTCTGAGGGCAATGTGTGGTGTGAATATAATGCAGAGAATTCGTAGTTTGGAAGTTAGGAGGAGGTGCGGGATTACCAAAACTGTTGTCCAGAGGGCTGAGGAAGGGTTGTTGAGGTGGTTCGGACATGTGGAGAGAATGGAGCGAAACAGAATGACTTCAAGAGTGTATCAGTCTGTAGTGGAAGGAAGGCGGGGTAGGGGTCGGCCTAGGAAAGGTTGGAGAGAGGGGGTAAAGGAGGTTTTGTGTGCGAGGGGCTTGGACTTCCAGCAGGCATGCGTGAGCGTGTTTGATAGGAGTGAATGGAGACAAACGGTTTTTAATACTTGACGTGCTGTTGAAGTGTGAGCAAAGTAACATTTATGAAGGGGTTCAGGGAAACCGGCAGGCCGGACTTGAGTCCTGGAGATGGGAAGTGCAGTGCCTGCACTCTGAAGGAGGGGTGTTAATGTTGCAGTTTAAAAACTGTAGTGTAAAGCACCCTTCTGGCAAGACAGTGATGGAGTGAGTGATGGTGAAATTTTTCTTTTTCGGGCCACCCTGCCTTGGTGGGAATCGGCCAGTGTGATAATAAAAATATATATATATATATATATATATATATATATATATATATATATATATATATATATATATATATATATATATGTAATATATTGCAAATTTCGAGTTTAAGCATTCAGAAAACATGCAATACGAAAAAAATCTGAACAAGAGTGGCACAAATTAATCTTTGGATTTATCTTCTGTAATCCCAACAGGCGTAACTAAACCCCGGGGATTAAGACCGACTTAAAACACAATTAATTTTGGTATTTTTTCTAATTAATAAGTTGAACTGCATGGATTAAATGTGTTAGGCCTATTTATGTATCAATATTACGTGTTGGTTCATTTTAGTAATAATGATATTATTATTAATCACCATCATCCAGGCCTAGATAGCTTTAACATTTCATCAGTCTTCAACACCTGAGAAATATGTGTGACCTTACTGTTATATACATGAGCAATACTGTCAAGGTACCTACACACTTGGCTCCACTTCGAGGACAACAAGGAGCTAGCTTCCATACTACATGACAGGCAGCAAACAACTACACTCTGGCTGCACCCTTCTCAAGAACATCACTTCATCTGAGAGCATTCGTTCCTACACTGACTCTGCAGCATGTTTGTACAGTATAACAGCAGTGATGATATAAAGTCAATCAGCTGTGCGGACTGTGGCCAGCATGAAATACTCGGCCCTATTCTTCAAACACGTCCGAGTACATGTAGTCAGAGAATTAAATGCGATGACCGTATCGTTGATTCTATCGCGAGGAGCTGCCTGCGTAAGAATTGCACAGTAATTAAAGAACCAACAATAGGAAATACTTAAGGACTGCGCAAACTGGACCTAATTATATATAATCCAATAAAGAAGAACTACACAACAGATGAAACGCAAGGTAGAGACTTGCAATAGTGGGACAAGTAGAACGGTGGACTGGTATAAACCTCAGTGATAGATACCGACAACTTGGTTTAGAAAGACACGTGATCAACCTCTAGGATATATTTAATAGAAAACGTTTCAGTCCTGGGACCATGATCAAGGTCCCAGGACCGGAATGTTTAATAATAAACATGTCCTAGTGTTTGCTCACGTATCTTTCTAGACCAGAACGGTGGACTGCAAGTTGGGCAACACAGCAAAAAACAACTGAAAACTAGTCTTTACCTGTGTTGCAGTCATCAAAATCACAGTTCACAGTTCCAGAAGAATTCAACCTGGGTGCTGTAATTATCACTTGGCATGCTATTATGTGCCCAAGGTCCTAAAACATTTTGCATAACGCACTGAGAATAAGTTTGGCAGACTGGCTTACATGTGGTGCAAGCCATGGAAGGCTCTGCCATTAGTTCGAGGATGCATAAGAGGTGGGAGGCTATTTAGCCTCGCTGACCGGTATCACATAATGAGTAAGAGTGTATGTGGTGAGCCGTCCAGTAGCGGCTTTTAAAAAGTCGCACTTACTATCCACGGCTTAAGAGGGGTAGTAAACAAGAAGTGCATTTACTTAGAGGAAATACTAATTCAATAATTTCGAGGCGCATATATGAAAGAATATACTAGTTCAATAATTTAGAGGCGCATATACATAGGGATATACTAGCTCAATAATTTATAAGCGCATATACGAAGGGATATACTAGAAAACAATAATTTAGAGGCATACATCCAAAGAGATATACTACATAAATAATTTAAAGGTGTATATACGAAGGGATATACTGGATAAATGATTTAAAGGTGTATATACGCAGGGATATGCTAGATAAATAATTCAACGGCATATATAAGCACGGATATACTAAACTCAGTCATTAATTACGTGTTAATTCTTGCTGTAAATGAAAAAGGAATTTTAATTACTCTTTTAATGAATAGGGTTCACTCGTTTGGTTGATGACGTGCTGATGTCTGTGAGAGTGTTGCTGATGTGTTGATACTTCTGTGAGGGAGTGTTGCTGATGTGTTGATACTTCTGTGAGGGAGTGTTGCTGATGTGTTGATATTTCTGTGAGGGAGTGTTGCTGATGTGTTGATGTTCCTGTGAAGGAGTGTTGTTGATGTTTCTGTGAGGGAGTGTTGGTGATGTGTTGATGTTCCTGTGAAGGAGTGTTGTTGATGTTTCTGTGAGGGAGTGTTGCTGATGTGTTGATGTTCCTGTGAAGGAGTGTTGATGTTTCTGTGAGGGAGTGTTGGTGATGTGTTGATGTCTCTGTGAGGGAATGTTGCTGATATGCTGATGTTTCTGTGAGGGAGCGGATCAGTTGTTAAAGGTTGTCATGTGAAACTGTGTGTGTGTACTCACCTATTTGTACTCACCTATTTGTGGTTGCAGGGGTCGAGTCTTAGCTCCTGGCCCCGCCTCTTCACCGGTTGCTACTGGGCCCTCTCTCTCCCCGCTCCATGAGCTTTATCAAACCTCGTCTTAAAACTGTGTATGGTTCCTGCCTCCACTACGTCATTTTCTAGGCTATTCCACTGCCTTACAACTCTATGACTGAAGAAATACTTCCTACTATCTCTCTGACTCATTTGTGTCTTCAACTTCCAATTGTGGCCTCTTGTTTCTGTGTCCCCTCCCTGGAACATCCTGTCTTTGTCCACCTTGTCTATTCCACGCAGTATTTTATATGTCGTTATCATGTCTCCCCTGACCCTCCTGTCCTCCAGTGTCGTCAGGCCGATTTCCCTTAATCTTTCTTCATAGGACATTCCCCTTAGCTCTGGAACTAACCTTGTCGCAAACCTTTGTACTTTCTCTAGTTTCTTGACGTGCTTTATCAAGTGCGGGTTCCAAACAGGTGCTGCACACTCCAGTATGGGCCTGACATACACGGTGTACAGTGTCTTGAATAATTCCTTACTAAGGTATCGGAATGCTGTTCTCAGGTTTGCCAGGCGCCCATATGCTGCAGCAGTTATCTGATTGATGTGTGCTTCCGGAGACATGCTCGGTGTTATACTCACCCCAAGATCTTTCTCCTTGAGTGAGGTTTGCAGTCTTTGGCCACCTAGCCTATACTCTGTCTGTGGTCTTCTGTGCCCTTCTCCTATCTTCATGACTTTGCATTTGGCAGGATTAAATTCGAGAAGCCATTTGCTGGACCAGGTGTCCAGTCTGTCCAGGTCTCTTTGAAGTCCTGCCTGGTCCTCATCAGATTTAATTCTCCTCATTAACTTCACATCATCTGCAAACAGGGACACTTCTGAGTCTAACCCTTCCGTCATGTCGTTCACATATACCAACTGTGTGTGTGTGTGTGTGTGTGTGTGTGTGTGTGTGTGTGTGTGTGTGTGTGTGTGTGTGTGTGTGTGTGTGTGTGTGTGTGTGTGTGTGCGCGCGCGCGTTGGTGTGGTGTTTGATGCTGTGTTGATGAAGTGTTGCTACTGTGTTGATGAAGTGTTGCTACTGTGTTGATGAAGTGTTGCTACTGTGTTGATGAAGTGTTGCTACTGTGTTGATGAAGTGTTGCTACTGTGTTGATGAAGTGTTGCTACTGTGTTGATGAAGTATTGCTACTGTGTTGATGAAGTATTGCTACTGTGTTGATGAAGTGTTGCTACTGTGTTGATGAAGTGTTGCTACTGTGTTGATGAAGTGTTGCTACTGTGTTGATGAAGTGTTGCTACTGTGTTGATGAAGTATTGCTACTGTGTTGATGAAGTATTGCTACTGTGTTGATGAAGTGTTGCTACTGTGTTGATGAAGTATTGCTACTGTGTTGATGAAGTATTGCTACTGTGTTGATGAAGTATTGCTACTGTGTTGATGAAGTGTTGCTACTGTGTTGATGAAGTGTTGCTACTGTGTTGATGAAGTGTTGCTACTGTGTTGATGAAGTGTGGTGAGGCTACTGTATTAATGTAGTTGAGCTTCTGTATGGTTGTGTAGTCATGCTGATGTAGCTACAGTGATGCTTCACTTTTTTGTATGCTTTAGTATTTTCTATACTCACCTAGTCGATTTTTTAGGTATACTCAATTAGTTGCAGTTTCTTAGTTGTACTCACCTAGTTGAGTTCCTGGTCTCATCTCTTACCTATTATTGACCCGTTTTACAGTTTAATGTTGCGTGTTTTGTCGGTGTTGTGCAAGTGGTATAACCGGTGTTGTGTAAGTGGTATAGCCGGTGTTATGTAAGTGATTTAACTGGTGTTGTGTCACAAAACTGTAGCGCTGGACTGGGCGTAGTTGTCTGCGTGTGTTTGTGTTAGTGTTGTGCTGCATAATGAGGATATCTTGCATTAAGTAACATGAAGAACGCAGAGTCCAGCCAACCGACGTTGACCAAGTCTTGAAACCCCCTCTACTCTAGTTCCTCTTTCTCATCTTCATGTTCTTAATCGTCTTATTCTTCGTCTTCTTTCTGTACCTCATTTTCCTTCCTCTCCCCCTCCAACACCTCCAACCTTCGGCTGCTTCATTAAGAAGCCAAGATTAAAGATCAAGGCGACGTACACACCAATCATCTTTAACAGCTTTATTCTTCTCCTCCTCCTCCTCTTCTTCTTCCTCTTCCTCACTCTCCTACTCCTGCTAATCCAATTCTTTCTCCTCTTCGTAGTCTCCTCATCTTTCATCCTCAACCCATGGCAGCTCCATTAAAATGCAGAATATAAAGATCATGGCGCTCAACACTAATCTTCATTTTTATACTTACTACTTGATCCTCCTCCTCTCCTCCTCTTACTTAAGTCTCTGTCTCTTCTTTCTGTTCCTTCTACGTCACTGTTTCTTCCTCCGGTTCCTACTATATCTCTCCCTTAATTACGTTGTTCTTCTTTCTCGTCTTGTTTATTTATTCCATTCATCATCGTCCCACTATTAACAGTCTTATTCTTGCATATTTCATCTTTCGTAATGTGATCTCCCATTTTTATTTGTTCCGTTTATTCTCTATTGCTTTCTCTTGCCTCTTATGGCTGCCGCTTTTCCTCATCAACTGCATTAATAAAAATGACAATAACGTCAGTCGACATAACTAACAAATTCTTCAGTAATGCCTCTGAAACAATAAAATAACAAATTTTTTAGTAATACGTCAGAAACACAACAAAAATCTCACTAAAACAACTACAGAGATATGTGTCAGAAACACAAGAAAAATAGTTAATCTTAATACTTGGGAATTCTTCGCTTGCCTAACCCTTCGACACGACCTACTTCCACATTGGACAAATGTGACACCGCCTATGACTGCTGCACCTCTCCTGCCATACGGTTTATAAGCTGCTTCTCCGCTCAAATGCCGTATTCTATTCAAGATTGATGGACTGACCACTTCGACTCAAGGCTGAGGGACTGATTACTTCATTCTCCTCCTGTTCTTCAAGTTTATCCTTTGAATGGACTGATGAAGCCACTGTGTGCCGAAACGTTTCCTCAATAAAGATACCCAAGAGTTGCACATGTGTCTAATTTAACATCGAATAACAGTGCTGGGAAATTCTCATTTCCAATGGTTTTCCCATTTGTTCCAAACAGGAGAGACTGCAACTGTTGCAACCAACTCTGTAGACACCACCAACACATTGTTGGGAAGCATTCTTTAAAATGATACTTCTAACACTCCGTGAATTTTTAAATACTTGTATGTAAAATCTTCTAAAACCATTTGGCAGAATAGATAAATTTTCGTTCTATGGGAGAGAGAGAGAGAGAGAGAGAGAGAGAGAGAGAGAGAGAGAGAGAGAGAGAGAGAGAGAGAGAGAGAGAGAGAGAGAGAGAGAGAGAGAGAGCAAAGTGGAACATTTGCACAAAGGTGATAAAACAGAGATAATAAATTACAGAGAAAAACCTAAAGTTATCTAAACGAAAGCTCAAAAATTTAACAAATATAGGCCTATGAAAACCAGAGCTGGAGATGCAAGGCAAACCTAGGTCTATGAAAATCAGGGTTGGAGATGCAAGGATAAATCTAGGCCTATGAAAACTAAGACTGGAGATACAAGGCAAATCTAGGTCTATGAAAGCTAGAGAAGGGAGGACAAACCTAGGTTTATGAAAATCAGAGCTGGGAAAAATTAGAAAATTAGTTTGGCTAGAGGAATAGGTGACGGGGGGGGGGACCTGGGGCAGGGGGGTCTAGGACGGGGGTCGAGCTAAGGCCCAGCAAGGCACCACCACCTCTCGGAAATCGATAGATCCGCCAATCACCGTCGTTGCTGCTTCCCCCTACCCCTCCCCTCCCACACACAGGTCTCCTCCAGGAAGGGGAGGTGTGGGAGGACGTAAAGAGGGAGTGTGAAGGAAAGGAGTATGAAGACGGGGGGAGTGAGAAAGGAAGGGGAGAGGAAGGGAGCACACGCATATTAGAAGATGGGGTAGTTGCGATGAACAGGTGACAAAAATAGTGAGAGAATGAGAGGAAATAAGTTGCTGGGTTTACACGGTAGGCTGACCTACTGAATACGGTCCACAAAAAAAAAAAAAGTTATTTGCAACCATACTTATACAACACTCAAGTCCAAGCACTATTACCCACAATTTGTAACCAACAAACATACAACACAAGATCTATCAAACGTAAGCCAGAATTACCAGCACCAAGTTAAAAAAAAAAATATTAAAATATTAATCTAAAATATCCCCTAAAATTTACTCATGGTTCCTACAGGCACCCCGGTAATTCACTGTTGTGTGGAGTTGCATGGTGTTGTACGTAAAGTAAAAGGATACAAGTGCAACTAATGTGACATTTTATTGCGGCAACGTTTCGCTCTCCAGGAGCTTTGTCAAGCCGTTACGGTAACGGCTTGACAAAGCTCCTGGAGAGCGAAACGTTGCCACAATAAAATGTCACATTAGTTGCACTTGTGTCCTTTTACTTTACATATTGTAGGTAATTCTACCAGCTTTATTATGGTGTTGTACGGTCCTGCATGGTGTTGTTTACCATACCCCGGCATCTTAGGGTGAGGATAGTACCCATTCATTTTTTTTGCGGGCACAATTTAGACATACTAATGCCATGGTCTGAAAAGTCATGAGTTAGGCGAAAAGACTGAAGCCATGAACAGTAAGAATAAGCTTCGCCGTCAGCTGCTTGCCATAAATCACTGAGAAAGAGGCAGGGACGCTTGCGAACAGGTGGCTATGGTTGAGGCGTGTATGTCTTGTTCTCACTCTACAAAGAATCGTCTGAAGGTGGTGACGCATTTAAGAAGAGGAGTAACATACAATCAAGTCCTGCCCTGCTCTGTATAACTTAGTGATTGTTCCGTAGGGCCCACTGGCCACGCCACTTCAAAAAGATAGGTAAATGTAGCCATGAAGTCACTGCGAGATAGCAGTCTGCTGCAGAGCAAGATCGGTATGGCAGTGAGGGGAGGGAATAGAAGGGTTAGGGAAGGAAGAGGGAAAGAAAAGAAGGGGAATGAAGGAGTAGCTGAGAAGAGATTGGGTAGGAATGTGGATGCAAAAGGAAATGATGGAGAAGGGAAATAAAGAATGGGTAAAAATTTATGATGAGAAGACAGGGAGAGAAGAAAAGGGGAGAGGAAGCAAATGCGTAGAGAAAGAGGAAGTATATGAACAGAGGAAAGATTGAGAGATTGGAGACGAGTAGGGAGAACAAGAGTGGAAGATCATTTGGGAGTGTGTGAAACAGGGAAGAAGGAAGTATGGAGAAAAATTTGTTATTGTTGTTTTGTGTGTGTGTGTATGTGTATGTGTGTGTGTGTGTGTGTGTGTGTGTGTGTGTGTGTGTGTGTGTGTGTGTGTGTGTGTGTGTGTGTGTGTGTACTCACCTAATTGTGGTTGCACGGATCGAGTCTCAGCTCCTGGCCCCGCCTCTTCACTGAACGCTACTAGGTCCTATCTCTCCCTGCTCCATGAGCTTTATCATACCTCGTCTTAAAGCTATGCATGGTTCCTGTCTCCACTACATCACTTGCTAGACTATTCCACTTCCTGACCACTCTATGACTGAAGAAATACTTCTTAACATCCTTTTGACTCATCTGAGCCTTCAGCTTCCAAGTGTGACCCCTTGTTTCTGTATCCCCTCTCTAGAACATCTTGTCTATGTCCACCTTGTCTATCCCACGCAGTATATTGTATGTCGTTATCATGTCTCATCTAACCCTCCTGTCCTCCAGTGTCGTCAGTCCGATTTCCCTTAACCTTTCTTCGTAGGACATTCCCCTTAGCTCAGTAACTAACTTTGTCGCAAACCTTTGCACTTTCTCTAATTTCTTGACGTGCTTGACCCGGTGTGGGTTCCAATGTATGTGTGTTAGTTAGTGTGTGTGTGTGTGTGTGTGTGTGTGTGTGTGTGTGTGTGTGTGTGTGTGTGTGTGTGTGTGTGTGTGTGTGTGCGTAGTGACCAAAACATTCATTCGACAGCTCTTCATGGCAGTGAACATGGGTTGTGTTCCTAACTCTCCAGCTGTCAGTAACTCTGCCGCCTTTCCTCCTTTAAGAGTGAAGATGGTGCTCCTTCGTGCCTTTAATAACTCTCCAACTGTCAGATAACTCTGTCTCTGCTTCCATAAGAGCGAACATAGTGATCCTACCTGTCTTAATAACTCTACAGTTATCAATTACTCTAACTCTCCTTCCAGCAACTGTGCCTCTTAGGCGTCTTCTCCCACCGTCTATGTCTAGGTCTTTTACCTTGGCTATGGTTTTACCAGTTGCACCACACCTACAAGCTCTCTCTTTCACTCACTCACTCACACACACACACACACACACACACACACACACACACACACACACACACACACACACACACACACACACACACGCACACATACAAAACAATACAATTTCCGCTGCATCTTTCGCCCACTGTACAACAATTTCCGCAATTTTCTGCCTGTTCTCTCTCGTTCAGCTTTGGAAAAATTTTCTTTGTTTCACGTTAAATAAAGATTTATTCATCCATTTAATTCACTTATTTTTCTTATGTTTCTTCTATTTGTCTAGTGTGCTCCTTAAATCTCATTCCCCATTTTTTTAATATCTCCTCGCTCTCTGCTTCCACACAGTGCCATCACACCCTGACCTTCCCCGGTGCTCAACACAGGTGACTACAGATTAAGCTTCTCGTGTGGGTTGCAGTTTCCACGTCCACTTTCACTAACTCCAAAGCATAACAGCTTCACATTCAGGAATCCTGCCACACAGAGGGAAGGGGATGGGGGCGCAACTTTGTGTGTTCATCCGTTACTTTCCGTTACATACAATGAGAAACACCTCTTGGTGTGCAATATAAACACGGTAAAAAGTAATGTTATTCAAAGTGCTTTCGTGATTTCTCACATTATCAAACTATAGAGAAGAATTCTTCTCCACCTCAAAACATCTTCGAGGGTGATGGACTGATTACATCGTCTTTACATCTGTATTGTTTCTGTTGCTCCACCTGTATTCGACTGAAGAAACCTAATGTGTTGGCATAACATATCGGTATAAAGATACCTAACTGTTGCACATGTGTCTTATCAACTTTTCGGTACTTTATACCATTATCATATTAACATTATCAAGGGACAGCAAAACTAATAAAACAAAATTATACAAGACTTCCGTTGCTGTATTACTCTCTATGTTCCTTGATAATTTCAGAAATCACTAAAGTGTTTGGAATACTAATACTTTTCACTGTGGTTATACTGCATAATGAGATATCACCTGTGCCTTGAGATCTTTTGCAATGGTCTGTACTTAAACGCCGAGAACTGCCTCTCAGTGTATATACTGTACACAAAAAATACCTCTGGGTGTATACACAGAAACCACTGCTATATACAAGCGTTATTAATTAAAACTCAGACTTCACCCATATTTTAACACACAACTACCACCTGAGAGCTTTTAAAAATATACCTCATTAATTTCGCATTTTTCCCTAAAATGCCTAACAGCACGTGTACGAAGACGCATTTTTAAACCAGGAACACTGCATAATTTTTCATTTTATCACTGACATATATGACGCTATACGCTATCCAGCAGTTTAAAATGGAACTTTGTGGTGGAATTTAACATTTCCTTCCACGACAGAAACTTTAAACTATGTTTCCAGTTGCTGTTGAGGAATTCTGTTGGTGTCGTATTGGAATTAGTTGCTTGTTTGCTATAAAATTATTGTAAACTTATATAAAATATATTTAGCTGGATTAGATTAAATAAAGTTGCGTTTATAAGGTCAGGTAAGTTTCCTAAGGTTGTTTTGGTACAGTCATAATTTTTTATATTAACATAAATGAAAAAATATATCTTTAAAAGAATAAGAGAAAATTTTAGAAAGGACTTAATTTTAAACGAGTTCTTGCTAACTGACCAGTTTTACCTATTCGGCACGACATATATATTGTGCAAATATCGCAAACCAAGCTACACAAGATGCGAAACAACCACGGGGGATTAGAATGATAGCTCTAGGCCTTTCGTGTTGTAATCAACACATCAGGAGCTTGCAAAGTTGCAGAAAAGAACAATGGCTTTTATAACATAGCTGAACCACTTGCCAAGAAACTTCTTCATCGCTATCCCACATAAGAACATAGAACACTACAGAAGGTCTACTCACAACTTGTCCAATACCCCTGCCAAGCTACCCAAGACTCTATAACTCCACCCGGTAGATCATCAGATGCAGCATTCTCCACCTGACCTCAACATTCTGAACCTGACTATAAATACTCCCGTTCCTTCCACCCCAGGTACATTTGTTTGTGACTTGGAAAAGCCCACTGTGTGGGCGAAACGTTGTCAATAAAGGATCACATTAAACTGCATATGTGTTTATGTTTCCAGAAAAGAGGAAGATGTCCAAGCAAATACGATACCAAAGGACGTCTTCACTGGACGTTGGGAGGAAAAGAGAGAGAGAGAGAGCGAGAGAGAGAGAGAGAGAGACAGACAGACAGACAGACAGACAGAGAGAGATAGAGAGAGAAAGGGAACAGTAAATGCCCTCAGGCATACCAGTGCTCATAGCCAGAAGGATGAATATTATATTTATCAAACTTAAGTAAATATTTAGTACGACATTATAAAGAAAGGTTTAAATAATTGAAACATTTGCGAAATCAAATAGACATTAATGTGACATACAGATAATATGATACTATTGGTAGGTTATTAACTAGAACTACGCCACATGTGGAAAAACTAGTGTTTTTCCGTTCTAGATGAAGCTAGAAGACCTGGATGGTTAACAACTGGAATGGAGGTGTTAGGAAGAAGGGTTAGAGAGTAAAGGTGCAATCTTAACCCGCTGGCTGTGTTGCCACGCCTTTAAATAAATTATTTTAAGTCTAATTAGCTCTAAGCTATTAATAATATAGCACCCAGCCTAAGATTGTAATTCAGACAATTAAATTAGACAAGGAACACAAGCGTAAGTAGCATGAGTGCAGCCATTGTCGTACCTCTGTAACACCTACAACTTGGCAGATTAGGTTTTGAATTTTAAGGAGTCACAACAGTCGGCCGCGTATAATCACACAGAATAAAGGCGCGTTATAATTCTGGTATTAATTATGGAACCCTAAGTTCCATAATGTAGACTTAGAGGATGAATTAATCAGGTGTAGTTAGGAATCTTCTGTAAAGAACTGGAATAAGGAATCTCTACATCCATGGATACAACAGGGTGTGTCTATACGTGAAGCCATGCAGCCTAAATCTCTTCAGGTGAGCCAGTAAAGTATCTTAAGAGTGTGAGGATACTGCGCATTTCTGTAACACACAGGTATATTTTTTTTACCAAATAACATCGTGAGGCTAGTGGAGGAGTCTAGCTTCGCCAGTCGGTCACATCCAGACATCAATCAAGGGTCAAACTGTTAAGTATACTGAGGTATAATATTTCTACACCTGTCATGAAAGGTCACCTCCACTTGACAGGCTAGACACAGAATGCATGGTGTTTAGGGTGGATCTGACCGATGTGGTAATTAGTGTCAACTACTGGGAACGCTTGGAAGCACTTGACTTGTACTCGTTGGAACGCAGGAGGGAGAGATATATCATAATCTACACTTGGAAAATCTTGGAAGGAATGGTCCCAAATCTGCACACAGAAATCACTCCCTACGAAAGTAAAAGACTGGGCAGGCGATGCAAAATGCCGCCAATAAAAAGTAGGGGCGCCATTGGTACACTAAGAGAAAACACCATAAGTGCCCGGGGCCCAAAACTGTTCAACAGCCTCCCATCAAGCATTAGGGGAATTGCCAATAAACCCCTGGCTGCCTTCAAGAGAGAGCTGGACAGATACCTAAAGTTGGTGCCGGATCAGCTGGGCTGTGGCTCGTACGTCGGACTGCGTGCGGCCAGCAGTAACAGCCTAGTTGATCAGGCCCTGATCCATCGGGAGGCCTGGTCGTGGACCGGGCCGCGGGGGCGTTGATCCCCGGAATAACCTCCAGGTAACCTCCAGGTAAAGACTTTTCCTCGACACACACATGTAACTATGTATGATAATTTATGTAACTGTGTTTATGTGTACTTGTACCTAAATAAAATTAATTACTATTTGCTTCTGCAGGAGAAATTGACAGAAATTTGAATAAGCGTAATTATGAACACAAGCAAGCAAAATGTTGGAATAGTGGAAAATGGTTTACAATGTGAATCAGAAAAAAGTAGTACCCAATGAATACTAGGGAGTTTTTCACAGTGTTAATTATATATATATATATATATATATATATATATATATATATATATATATATATATTTCTTTCTTTCAACATACCAGCCATACCCTATCTCGGTGGGATATGGCTGGTATGTTGAAAGAAATATATATATATATATATATATATATATATATATATATATATATATATATTGTGTCGTGCCGAATAGGTAAAAATTGGTCAGTCAGCAAGAACCCATTTAAAATTAAGTCCTTTCTAAAAAAAATTCTTATACGTTTAAAGATTTTTTTTTTCATTTAAGTTAATGTAAAAGTTAGTAATTTTGTACCAAAAGAATCTTAGAAAACTTTCCTAACCTTATTATTCCAAGCGCAATTTAATTTAGCCTAATCCAACTAAATATATTTTAGATAAGTTAGCAATAATTTAATAATAAACAAACACAATGAAATATATTGATTTTTTTGTGCAATTAGTGCTATTTAAGCCAAACTCGCAAGTTTTACCTATTCGACACGACATATATATATATACAAGTGTATATAATACATTAAACACTAAAGACGCAACGAAAAGACTTGCTCCTGTAACTGCAAACAGGTAACGAAACGCAGGTTGTATACTACACACAATCATTTACAGCTGCGTAAGCGTACACGCGTTTTCACGTTAAGAGCTTTGGTAGGCGGGTCTGAGGTTGGCTGGTGATTTGTCAACGTCACTTGGCCGCAGATGAGAGCTAATAGACGACTCATTCATGAGACTGTGAGGCTGACGTCCGGGGGCCATGGAGGACTTGGGAAGAGTAGGAGGATGGATTGAAGGGAGGGGAAGGAACCAAGAATGGATTAGCTGCTGAATAAAAGAGGGGAATATTGAGAAAGGGAAGAAATGGATAAAAAATGTTAGATTACATAAGATAAGAATAGAGAAGCACTCTAGTAGGCCTACTGGCAAATCCTTCTCATACCAAACCATTCTCGATCATATATACGTCAAGGCTATTTTTAAAGCTACCTGGGGTATTACTTCAAGGATGTTGCTTGGTAGTTTCTTTCTGCGTTTTACATCTATTTTCATCTACTGCCAAACAAATATTTTCATATATCTCTTTTAAATCTGACTTACCCAATTTGAATCCCAAGTTCTGCCTAGACACGGTCATATCCCTGGCACTGGCACCTTAATCTCTGCATCTACTTGTTTATTACTCTGGACCTTGCTATGCCCCGAGCACTGGCACCTCTGCTTCAGTTTCTGGTTGTAAATTACACTGGAATGAGGGACCTTGTAATGCCCGGGCACTAGCACCTTTGCCTCAGCTTCTGATTGTTCATTACCCTGAAGTTAGGGAAGCCTGGGCATGCCCCGGGCACCATCACGACCAAGCGCTCCTGAATTTTTTGGGACTACAGGTGTCGGTACCGGCCCTTATTATCTCTAGTCTAGTGTATCGGAATGTTCAGCTGTTGGACTAGTGACTTATGACTAAGTCACTAATTGGTACTGGTGACTTTACTGATAAAATCTTATCCTCTTGGCCACAGGATACAATGATGCACATGATGCCAGAGTAAGACAAACACTGTCATAGTAAACAGTGAATAGAGAGCCCCATCAGCTAGTGAACAGCAAGAGAGCAACAATAGCATGGAGTTCGTAGTGAACACTGAGAAGTCCCAGCCGGTTCGGAGGCATCATGTAATAGTAACTCCAGCTCTGATATAAAGAAACCTTTAAAACTCCTGTAAATGATGAATTCTTAATGAAATAATTAACAACTTCCTCACTGCGCTACTGAAGTCTCCCGGCTCCACCTGACCTGACATTTCAACACTGCCTAATGGAATATGACCGGAAAATATAGCTAGTTTTTGTTCCTATTACGTGACCATCGTGATGAAAGTTAGACACATGTGCAACATCTGGGTACCTTTATTGTAGACGTTTCGCCATCCAGTGGTTTTATCAATACAAATTCAAGGATATAATTGGAAGACAGAAGAACTATATACAGTAGAAGAGGTAATCAGTCCCTCAGTCTTGGAGTTGGTGTGAAGAGCACCGTAGTCGTGAAAATTCTGGAGTACAGGCAAGAAGGCTGGCGCTTTTATAATGGCATCAGGTGGAAAGGGATGGGTAGCAGATGAGGGCTAGTCACTGGTAGACGGGATTCCCCAGTGGAAGTAGGTCATACCCGAGGGACGGGTTAGTGGTGGTGGTGGTGGTGGTAGCAGCCGTGATGAAGGTTATGTAGATGTCCTCTGAACCAAGATTCCATGATGTTGCAGTATAAAAGCGCCAGCCTTCTTGCCTGTGCTCCAGAACTTCACGACTACGGTGCTCTTCACACGAACTCCAAGGCTGAGGGACTGATTACTTCTTCTTTTGTATATAGTTCTTCTGTATTCCAATTATGTCCTTGAATTTGTATTGATAAAGCCACTGGATGGCGAAACGCCTACAATAAAGATACCCAGATGTTGTCGGTATTGTATACCTTTCGTGTACTACGTAACCATCATATAGAACAGGGCAGCAAAGCTGGGCCTAATACGTCTCCTCCCAGAGGGCATCACAACAACACTTAGACTACTCTCTCTTTTTGGATCTACTGGATAAACCTCTGACCTTGATGGAAAACCCAGACCCATATCACTCCGAGTCTTACCGATAAAAACCTCGACACTAGATGCAACCGCTCTTCCCCCCCCCCCACCCCACTTCCTTTCCCCTTCACTACAATCTACCGGAAAAACTTCAATTCTCGACGCAAAACCCAGACGACTCATCTCACTCTTCAACCCTTCTAACAAAAAGATTTAATTCCCGACGCATGAACCGAATCAAAAGAACATAAGAAAGAAGGAACACTGCAGAAGTCCTACAGGCCCATGCGAGGCAGGTTCAAGTCTTCCACAGGCTTAAGCCAATTGCCCAACCTAGTCAGGTCAGGTCACATTCAATTAAGGAAGAGCACGGCATCAGACCTATTAGCACAAGCAAGTCAGGTCCAACTCACACCCACTCATGTATTTATCTAATCTATTTTTAAAATTACACAACGTTGTAGCTTCTATGACGGTACTCGGGCGTTTGTTCCACTCATCCACAACTCTATTACCCAACCAGTACTTTTGTATATGCTCAAGGAAATGAATCAAGTTCATTACCGGCGTCAGGTTCTTAGGCTCCCATCCATCAGTTACAGAAACAGATCTCAAGTAAGCAAAAGGAAAAGTGAAACAGTGATGAAAGGAATAAGTGAGAGAGTGAGGAGAGTAAAAATTAAGAATGAAAAGGAAGACACACAAAGTGAAAACGAAGAATGAAGAAAGAGAACAAAAGTGAGGGTAATACAGTGAAGATAGGAATAAAAGAGGAATAAAATCCACACCATTACCATATATCAACCTCAAAGAAACTTATTAAACAACTGAAAACGTCCAACGAAATAAAAAAAAATGTAAGTGAGCTAAATTCAACCTACAGAAAAAAAGGCATATAAAGAAGGCGAGAGAATTAGATGCAAATGGAACAAAAAGTTGGTGAAAAAAAAAGAGAGCTGTCAAGGAATTCACTGAAAGAATTTAGCGAACAAAATGGAAGCAAACTTCATTCACTTTTAAGTAACGCTGATGCCACTTAAGCCATCGAAGTAATTAACCTGTACTAGATCAATGGTGCGTAATCCGAGTGGTTTTAATTGTACCGCTAGAGGGGTGGGGAAGGGTGGAGGGGAAGGGGGAAGGTTGAGAGGATACCAAAAAAAGTAACACGGAAAAAAATACCTAGCTCTTTGATGATACGTAAAAAAAAAAAAAGCTTTCTAAAGGCAAGCTTTGATGTCGATGTCAAAGGAGCTCTGGAAAAATCCAGATGAAGAGACAATGACATCTGTGTTTACATGTGTGGTGGAGTGGGAGTGGGAGTTGTGGGAACAGGACGGGGTAGTAGGGGAGAAATTTACGGGAAGGAGTTGTGGGAAAGGGAGGGGGAGAGAGAAAGGTGGAAGGGGAAGGGAAATGAAGGAGAACCAACTGTGGGAAAGGGGAGGTTCAGGTCTAAACGAAATTGTTTTTCAGAAGCGCTAAACTCATATGTATGATGCAAAGCCTGGGAAATGGGGAAATATATAGACCTGATCCAGAGAGAGAGAGAGAGAGAGAGAGAGAGAGAGAGAGAGAGAGAGAGAGAGAGAGAGAGAGAGAGAGAGAGAGAGAGAGAGAGAGAGAGAGAGAGAGAGAGAGATAGCAGATACAATTCCAAGGATCAAGAACCCTACACCATCCCCTGTTATTTTTAAATTTGCCTCCTCCACTTACTCCCCACTCTGTTCGTCTCGCTCACGACCTTCAAGCTAATTCATTTATTCTTGCACCTTCACCTCCACCGTTTTCACTTTGTGTTTATCCTCGTTGATGATACCTCGAAGTATCTTGTATGACGTGTGTATGTCTCCTCTCATTCTTCGTTGCTCGCGTATAAGGAGATCTACCTCTCTCAGTGTCCACCGTCTTGTTTTCTAGCAATCATTCTAGCTCAAGGTGTGGGTTTCGTGGCTCCAGGAGAATTACTGCCAGTAGATCGATTTTGCCACCGAAGTGGGCCTCAAGCATTGTTATTTAATTCTCCTCCTGTATGTTCTGACCTCACAAGCGATTTTTATAACAATGTAATGTTTCTGCTTGTGAGATCAGAACATCCAGAAGGAGAATGAAATAGCTTGAAACCATGTTTGAGGCTCACTAGTGTGCCCGGGTTGGGAAGAAACATTGCTTGTAAACTAGGCTGCCCAGCTTTTGAGGCATTTGTGGCCCAGTGGTGAAGAGAGTCCCTTGGGAACCTTGCCAGTCTTCCTGTAGTGGGTTCGAATCTTGCTGACTGCTCTCTCTCTCTCATATATATATATATATATATATATATATATATATATATATATATATATATATATATATATATATATGTATATATATATATATATATATATATATATATATATATCTATAATATATATATATTTCCTTTGGTTTATACAAATTAGATCCATTTATAATTAATAGAATTTGGGAAGAATTTAATAATACACTGGACAAATAATAAATTTTAAATTTTCTTGGGTAGAATAGTTTGTTGGTGAGTTGTGCAAAGGACCTGTCCAGTTGGGCCGGCGCACGTCAGGTGTTTAACCGTTGTGGGATCTGATAGTGAGGTGTTGGCCAGACCCCTTATATAGCTTCCTTGGATGCTTTACTTTCATAGTTCCTTGATAATGTGAGTAGTCACGAAAGCGCTTGGAATTTCTCTATTCTTTCAGAGTGGTTTTTTGCATATATATATATATATATATATATATATATATATATATATATATATATATATATATATATATATATATATATATATATATATATATATATATATATATATATATATATATATATATATATATATATTACACTGAAGGGCGTGATAAGTCTGGTAGTGAGGTCGGCATCTGCTGATTTGAAACCTCAGAACAACACGTTCTCCATGTATAGCATCAGGACGAGACACATTACCACCTTTGCTTCATTGATTCTCATTTCCCAGAGCACTGGCTCACTGATCCACATTACCACCAACACTGGCTGGCTGATGTGTAATAATGCGGTTGACTGTAATCCTATTAGTGATTAATTTGAGAGGACCAGGGTGTGAGGGATTAATTATGAGAAGAAGCTTGGTGTCAGGCTTCAACGCTAACACACAGTTTGTGCTGTGATCACAACCAGGTTAAGTGCGAGTAATCCGCGCCATATTAATTAATGAGAAGCTGATGTATTAATGTGACCGTGATGTATTAAATGTGGGACTACATATATTAAAGAGGAGCCGATGTATTATATGTATAATTAATAATTTTATATATATATATATATATATATATATATATATATATATATATATATATATATATATATATATATATATATACAGACATTAATCTCTGGCCGAAGGAGGCTCGAACCTACGAACCTTGGAACAAGGTACGCAGTGCTCTACCCACCTTACCACACAGGTCAATACCTTGGCGCCCAGCTAACGCTAGACGTTTTTGATCCAAGGCAGCCAGCATTCGGGAAGGTGACTCAGCTTTTCACCTCATCCCCTGCATGCATCGACCGACGAGAGATTTGTACAATGTTTAGTATTCGCAGAACAGGCGAAATATTCACAAACACTAATCTCTGAATGCTGGCTGCCTTGGATCAAAAACTTCTAGCGTTAGCTGGGCGCCAAGGTATTGATCAGTGTGGTAAGGTCGGTAGAGCACTGCGTACCTTGTTCCAAGGTTCCTAGGTTCGAGTCTCCTTCTACATGAGATTAGTGTTTGTGAATATTTCGCCTGTTCTGCGAATTATATATATATATATATATCCTAGGTAGTAGGTTGGTAGACAGCAACCGCCCAGGGAGGTACTACCGTCCTGCCAAGTGAGTGTAAAACTGAAGCCTGTAATTGTTTTACACGATGGTAGGATTGCTGGTGTCTTTTTTTTTCTGTCTCATACACATGCAAGATTTCAGGTACGTCTTGCTACTTCTACTTGAACTTAGGTCACACTACACATACATGTACAAGCATATATATACACACCCCTTTGGGTTTTCTTCTATTTTCTTTCTAGTTCTTGTTCTTGTTTATTTCTTCTTACCTCCATGAGGAAGTGGAACAGAATTTTTCATCCGTAAGCCATGCGTGTTGTAAGAGGCGACTAAAATGCCGGGAGCAAGGGGCTAGTAACCCCTTCTCCTGTATATATTACTAAATGTAAAAGGAGAAACTTTCGTTTTTCCTTTTGGGCCACCCCGCCTCGGTGGGATACGGCCGGTGTGTTGAAAGAAGAAAATAAATAAATAAATAAATATATATATATATATATATATATATATATATATATATATATATATATATATATATATATATATATATATATAATGTAAATTCGGATGCTCCAGTAGTGTCAAATAATAATTTAACTCTATTAAGTTAGCGTAGGTTACATATACATACTGTAGTAGTCTATAGATACATGCACACATTTATTTCCCTTAGAATCACTGTCGTTGCCTTGTTGATACATTTTAAGAGCCTTACACGAGACGCTGGAAATAAAAACACAGATGAGATGGAGTCACTGTAATCTCAATCCTGACGGATCATAAATCTTTTACAGAACTCAGAGTTTAGCTAGTTCAACCCCTCCCTAGTCTGGAGCCAGACTTCTCAACGAGTTGTCCAACAACTGTATGGAAGATGGTAGCAGCACACTGCTGATATATCAAATTTTATTAAAAAAAGTTCTTTATGTACTCAATATATGTGAACTTATTACATAAAATATCTTATTCACTGACAGTTTATAAATTCTACATAAGTTGCATACAAACTGATTCATCTTATTTTTTTTTAACTAGACTGACAATGAAATAATGTGGAACATTAATGTGAAAACGAGGCTCATCAGAGAACTAGTGGACCAGCAAGAGATGCCCGGATGGGTGCCCACCCGTCGCCAGTGAGGTAGTGACGGTGAGTACTAGAAATTGTAGCATCGTGATAGCCACGTCTCCCGCAGCCTCATCTCTCAGACTCTAGACCTGTTACACTGATTCATATATTGGTTAAGATATCCTCAATATATATAATATATTTATTTAAAAAAAATCAACCTTTGTACATGCCCCAAACACTAAATTCGAGTCCCGGAAAAAGTTATGTTGCTGCTTCAACAGGTGTAAAAACATTATTTTGTATATAAATGTTTGCTAGTTTGTAATATATTTTGGTCTGGAATCAAGGGATACACAGATGCAGCGATGAATCCATTTTTCATCTTCTCTCGTGTTTTAAACAGCCAGTAAAGGCATAAATCATTGCCAGCCTCTACCCGAAATTAATAATAAATTACTAAAATTTATGTTTGATAGGGGGTCCTAACTCAGCCTAAAATTGCCTGGCTTAAACTCATATAATATGGAAATTTATTCTGGCCTGTTTTTACTCGGTGGCCTCACATTTTAAGACTTAAGAGCCGGATGTATTAAGACAAGCAGCTCTCTCAGTGGTGGTGGTGAGGCTTGGGTGGTGGTGGTGAGGCCTGGGTGGTGGTAGTGGTGGTGGTGGTGAGGCCTGGGTGGTGGTGGTGGTGGTGAGGCCTGGGTGGTGGTTGTGGTCATGGTGACGCCTGGGCAGGTGTGGTGGTGGTGAGGCCTGTGTGGTGGTGATGAAGAGGACTGGATGGAGGTGGTGTGACGTGGGTGATAGTGGTAGTATGACGTGTGGGGTGGGGGTAAAGGGTGGGACGACAGCAGCAGAGAGGATGTGACTGGGTTGAGGTTGTACTAGGAAGACTAAAGTGATGGGATCTATTCCATGTTGTAGATTATCCTGCTTGTGCACTCTGCCTCTTTTCCTTATGTTCTAGTTTGTTTCTCAGACGCTAATGAACATTGCTGATTCTGCCACCTTGTCTCATCTCTTCTGCCTTATGCAACCACATTTTTGGTCATTTAATCTTGGCCTCCTCAACACAAAACGTTAAACAACCTTGCTACAGACTTGGCTATTCGTCATTCGTTTAACAATTACAGGATCTTTTGAAGGACTGCTGTGTGTGGGGAAGGACGACCCCTCACCTACAATACAATGAAAAAGGTCCCCCTCGACGCCGCTTGCTGTTTTGGGGAGGACCTCTTGACTGCTACACACTGAAAGGTCTCCCAGAGCGCCACAGTCGTTATGTGTGGAGGAGCCAGGTTTTGAGAACCCAGTACATTTCGGACTATCTATTTATCTATGCCCTATCTGTCGATTTACTGCCACCGAGATTATTTTCACACAATTCAAAGTACAAAACAAAAAAATTTCACTTATCTCATTTCACACCACTCCTCTCCTTCCTGAGCATGCCACCCACAACCATCGACTAACACCCAGGTACATATTTAATGCTAGGTGAGCAGGGGACAACGGGTGTTATATGTATCCGCAAGTTTCGGATTTTAAGAGAAATTCAATACAGAAATTGTTATTCTGCCTATTTACAGACTCAAAAATTATTCTTCAGTGGCGTGTTCCCCGAGAAATGCATTAAGTAAATAAATTTTGCATATCCCTCTCGAATTCCAAGTATTATTTCATTCATATCGTATCACGTAAAATAAAGTCTCACTTAATGCTAATTTTAGTTAAGTGTAATATTATGCTGCTGGAATTTCTACCCACACTTATTGTTCACTTAGAGTCTGGATGGGAAGGCGCCTTGGTTAGCGACGCCCCACACGTCTGGACAGTTGTGGGAGAAATGTCACCTGCTCTCTGAATTCTTCTGACGTAGGCATAATGTTCCTACAGTAATGTCTCAGACATGTCCTATAAAACATTTCTTTATTAAAACTGGGTGCACCACGAGTATACTAATACTCTAGTCGTAAGGAAGTTTTTTTTTTATTCAGTGACAGCAACAATCAAAGGGAAATTTGTCGCTGCCGTCTTCTCCTGCTCGTTTCCTTCCACACACCTTCCCCTTTATCCCATCATTCTCCTATTCTTTCCCCACCCTATTACTCTTCCCCTTGTCTGCCGAAGTCTTCCTCATTCCCTCAGGCTCTGATGGGCTGACAACACACGTCCTCTTCTGGTCATCTTATAAAGTGACCTTTAATATTTTACTGAGTATCATATGACAAATGCCCAAGTCACGAGAACTTTCTATATTTTTCCTAACAATACCACCATGAACACGGGTGCCCCGTGACTTAGCTTGGAATGCTTTCGCCTCACATATTGAGTGTCCGTGGTTCAATCCCCCATCGGGTGGATGCAATGGGCATGTTTCCTAACAATTACTGTCCCTGTTCACCAAGCAGTAAGTAGGTACCTGGGTGTTAGTTGACTGATGTGGGTCGCATCTTGAGGGACAAGATTGAAGGACCCATATGGAAATAAGACAGACAGTCCTCGATGACGCACTGACTTTCTTGAGTTATCCTAGATGGCTAATCCTCCGGGTTAAAAATCCGAACAAATCTTACCACTAAGACCACTACCACCATACCCAAAACCAGTTTATCATGAAATATTCCAGTACTTATCATAACTGCTTGATATTTGCTCAACCTCGGCCAGATAAAGATAAAAAAAAATTATTGAAGTAAATATAATTACCTAGGCACAGTAAGCGGTGAAGAGTTCTTTATGAGTGTCAAAATGGAACATACATATATATATATATATATATATATATATATATATATATATATATATATATATATATATATATATATATATATATATGTGTCGTGCCGAATAGGCAGAACTTGCGATCTTGGCTTAAATAGCAACGCTCATCTTGCCATATAAGACAAGTGAAAATTTATGTATGCAATAATTTCGCCAAAATCATTCTGAACCTAACGAAAAAAATATATTTGATTGTGTTTGTTTAGTACTAAATTATTGTAGACGTATTTAAAATATATTTAGTTGGGTTAGGCTAAAATAAATTGCTCTTGTTATAATAAGGTTAGGTAAGTTTTCTAAGATTTTTTTGGTGCAAAATAAAAATTTTTACATTAACATTAATGAAAAAAATATATCTTTAAACGTATAAGAGAAAATTTCGGAAAGGACTTAATTTTAAATGAGTTTTTGCTAATTGACCAGTTTTACATATTCGGCACGACATATATATATATATATATATATATATATATATATATATATATATATATATATATATATATATTATATATATATATATATATATATATATATATATATATATATATTATATATATATATATATATATATATATATATATTATATATATATATATATATATATATATATATATATATATATATATATATATATATATATATATATATATATATATATATATATATATATATATATATATATATATATATATATATATATATATATATATATATATATATATATATATATATATATATATATTAACGATGTTTATAATGGTCAGCGGCAGCAGTGAGCGGATCTCTTGTGATTAACACCCGTCTCAGGTAAATCTTCCTGGCCAGTATATCAACAACGTCGTCGTCTCCTCCTCCTCTTCCTCAACTTCTCCTCCTCCTATTTATCCTCGCTTTTACAACTACTTTTCTCGCCTTTTCTGATTCCTATCTTTTTCTGTCTTGATTCCCTTTAACCCTCCATTCCCTTCTTTTTCCCATTATCTCTCTCCCTCTCTTTTTTTTTTTTTTTTTTTTTTTTTTTTTTTACACAGGGTTTGACAAGGTTAGGTTAAGGATCCCTAGCTTTATTGACAAGCTATTCACAGGTTAAGGATTTCTAACTTTATTGACAACCTAAGAGCTGTTACCTACATCAGCTCATTTGAAAGCATTTTTGTTATGAAATATACAAATAGGGAACAGGATGAAGTTGGAGCCATCTGTTGGCCAGCATTTTCATCTGATCAACTGACTTTATCTCGTTGACATCATAATGCTGTACGAACGTGTTCCAGACTCGAGTCATCCTGGGAATAAATGATCTCAGATGAAGTGATATTCTGGAGAAGGGTACAGTCAGAGCGAAGTTGCTGCTTTCTGCCCGTCTTGTAGTATAAAAACTTGCTTCACGCTGTCCTCGAAGTGGATCCAAGTGTGGTACTTTGACAATATTGGCCTTGTACATAACAGTAAGGCCACCCACATCCCTCCTGTGTTGAAGGCTCTGCTGTAATGACAGATCTATCCAGGATTGGTCCAGGCGAGAGATGAGACGTCTTGCTCTGTTCTCTACTCTGTCAAGCAGTCGCAGATGAGAAGGGGGGCAGACGAACCAAGAAAGTGGAGCTTACTCAAGGTGTGAGCGTACTTGTGCCTCGTACAAAATCTTGCAACCCCTGCTGTCAAGCAGATGCGAGATACGGCGAAGTGCTGTAAGCTTCCTGGCTGCCTTGTTTGCAAGATTTACAACGTGGTTTTTCATGGTCAGTTTGGAGTCAAATTTCACCCCAAGGATATCAACTTCTTCCCCAGGTGCCAACACCCTCCCATTCATCCTTACTACTGCACCGGCATTACCATCTTGGTGCCTAGAGATCATCATTTGTGTTTTCTCAGGTGCAAATGTTACTTGCCATCTATTTCCCCAAGCTGATATAGCTCTGAGCTGGTGATTGATGTAGCTTAGAGCAGCTGGCATTTCTTCTCTTGGATAAGTGAATGTCACTGTGCAGTTGTCTGCATATGCATGGGATTCTGGGATGAGATGAAGAAGGTCATTGAAGTAGACATCCCATAACAATGGTCCCAGAACACTTCCTTGTGGAACACTTGCCCCAATAGGATGTCTTGCTGATTCTGTCCCATTGAGAACTACCTTTAGAGATCTACCATGAAGGTAATCACTGAGGAGACAGCGCAGAGCCTGCAATTCCCAGAGCTTGCAGTTTTGCTAAGAGGCCCTGGTGCCACACCCGGTCGAAAGCACCAGCAATGTCCAGTGCTACCACACAGCTGACTCTCTGTCTGTCTGTCTGTCTCTCTCCCTCTGAGACATAGTGGCAGTAGTGGCAGGCCTCCAGAGAGAGGCTGGTGTTGGCAGTGTTCCAGATTCCAGCTTTGTCAGGACTGCACGTCGGCAAGTATCCATCATCACCCTCACTGCTGCCTCCTTCCTCGCTCTCTCTTCCCTCTCAACATGATGCAACACCGCCACTCCATCTTCCCCCGTGCTGCCTCCCTTCTCCTCTCCTCTCCCTCTGAACACCATACAACACCAGTAAACTCCGCACTGCTGCCTACTTCCTTTCCTCACCCCCACCCTCTCTCTCTCCCTCTTAACATGATACAGGGAGGACTCAGAGCTCACTGACGAGAACGCTCTGCTCGTAACTGAAAAGCCCCTGATTCGATTTCCGGTGCAACTTATGAGCCAATTTCCTTACACTCCTGCTGCCTTTGCTTACGTAACTGTTGTGGGTTCCGTGAGCAAAGGAAATCTATTAGTATGTCACTGATGTCAGCTAGGCCTGTATATCTTGTACATGTATTTGTGGAAATAAAGATTATTATTATTATTATCTATGCAAGTGAGTGAGAGACTAGTTCCTGCTGGAAGACTTGGTATGTTGGGCAGAAATGATAATGAGGAGAAAAAAAAAACTGCGTAACTGCGCATCTCCAACATCCCCTTTACTTAGCTACCTGCCCCATGATACCTGCTCCCATCATGCTACAGAATCTCGCGCTCATTCCACCCACCACTGCTGAGAAAAGGACACTAGTAGCAGTGGAGCCTTTTATCTCCCATTGATTGATTCATTCATTCATTAGAGATTCGCCGGTACTTTCGGCCCGGGTCTTCTCCATATGGTGACCCGGCTTATCTCCCATTGATGAAAAAGGACACTAGTCGCAGTAAAGCCATTTATCCCCCATTATTGAAAGAGGACACTAGTCGCAATGGAGCCCTTTATTAGCAAAGTACAACGACTACTGCGACTAGTGTCTTCGTTATCACTCGGCGTCCGGCACCCAGCTTCCAAAGTCTTGCCCACTGCTGCCTCCCTCCTTTCTCACGATATACTCAGTGCACCACTGACGTCTCCCGGCTCAAGCTGACACTACTGACGTCTCCCAGCTTAGGCTGACCCTAATGACGTCTCCCAGCTCAGGCTGACACTACCGAACTCTTCCAGCTCAGGCTGACACTACTGAACTCTTCCAGCTCAGGCTGACGACATTATTGAAGTTTCCCAGCTCAGACTGACCACATTACTGAAGTCTCCCAACTCAGGCTGACACATTTCAATTCATTTTATGATGGACTATAACAGGGAAACATAATTAACTCTTGTTCCCACAGAGTAACTATCATACAGAATACAATAGCAGCACACTGTTGTGTCCAACTTTGCTATATAAAATCAATCCTCTCTGAATCACTCTCCGCTTCAAGATAGTACAACACCAACCCATCTCCCTTAACCTCTCAAACATATCCAACGTACCCCCCGTCACTCATCTCCTGCAATCACTCACTCATCACCCAAGTAAACCCTTTGTGAATCCTTCAGCATCATTTATCTCCAGCAGCATGACAGAGCATCATTCATTTCCAACAGCATGTCACAGCATCTTTCATCTTCAACAGTATGACATAGAATTACTTATCTTCTGCAGCCTGACACACAATCCCTTACTCATCTTCAGCAGCAGCATTCATCTGACACAAGACACAGCATCATTCATGCTCATAGGTGCACTTCACATGACTGTGACTGTGGTAAAATACATAACTGTGGTGCTAAATGGGGGTCACAGTTGTGGTGATATATGTGTAATTGTTGGCAACAGATTCTGGCTGCTGAAGATGAGAGAGAGAGAAAGAGAGAGAGAGAAAGAGAGAGAGAGAAAGAGAGAGAGAGAGAGAGAGAGAGAGAGAGAGAGAGAGAGAGAGAGAGAGAGAGAGAGAGAGAGAAAGAGAAAGAAAAAGAGAAAAAGAGAGAGCGAGAGAGAGAGAGAGAGAGAGAGAGAGAGAGAGAGAGAGAGAGAGAGAGAGAGAGAGAGAAAGAGAGAAAGAGAGAAAGAGAGAAAAGAGAGAAGAGAGAGAGAGAGAGAGAGAGAGAGAGAGAGAGAGAGAGAGAGAGAGAGAGAGAGAGAGACAATAATCTCAAGACAAATGACAGATTTTTTTGACTACCACTCACTACTTTGTGATCGTCAATATGGCTTCAGGAAAGGTTACTCTGCTGCTGATCTGTTGTTAAACCTCTCCACTAAGTGGCACCAGTCACTGGATGAATCCAAAGTCAGCTGTGTGGTAGCACTGGACATTGCTGGCGCTTTCGACCGGGTGTGGCACCAGGGCCTCTTAGCAAAACTTCAAGCACTGGGAATTGCAGGCTCTACGCTATGTCTCCTCAGTGATTACCTTCATGGTAGATCTCTAAGTGTAGTCCTCAATGGAACGGAATCAGCAAGACATCCTATTGGGGCAAGCGTTCCACAAGGAAGTGTGCTGGGTCCACTGTTATGGAATGTCTACTTCAACGACCTTCTTCATCTCATCCCAGAATCACATGCATATGCAGACGACTGTACACTGACATTCACTTATCCCAGTACTCAGTGGTCAGTCGTCACGTGAGGTCACAGACCCTGAGCTGCTTTGGGGATTAGTGTGGACGGTTACAAAGCATGGCTTGCTTCTGCAGTGTTTTAAAAATTGAGGTTGGAGAGTTGAAGGAGGAGGTCTTGCTTCTCCAGGAGGAGATTAGGAGGCTGAAGGTCCACCTCAATGGGTCTGGGAGAGAGTGTGAGGTGGCTGGAGTTGTGGGGAATGAGGCTTCTAGCAGCGAGGTGCAGTCTGTCTCTCGCTGTGAGGAGGCTGTAGTTGGGGAGGCAGCAACGGCTACCAGCAGTGAGGTGCAGCCCAGCACCTGCTACAAGTGGCGAGTAGTTCACAGTAATGGAAGGCGCATCAGAGTAAGGAAAGTTAAGAGTGAAGATCTGAAGGTAGGAAATCGCTTCTCTGTTCTTCAGGATGAATGTACTTCAGTGGCCAGTGAAGGTAAGGGTACTACTGCCCCTGCTAATGGAGGTAAGCGCATTCTTGTGGTTGGTGACTCTCAGGTAAGATACATTGACCGTGCTTTTTGTAATAGGAATAAGAAGATGAGAGATAGAGTGTGCTTCCCTGGAGCTGGTGTTGGGGACATTGTCAACAGGCTGGATAATATCATGTCAGGTAATGGGAGCAAGCCCATTATCTGTCTCAGTGCTGGTGGAAATGATATTGGGAAGGGTAGGAGAGAAGAGCTGCTAGATAAGTACAGGTCAGCTATAGATTTCATTAAGTCTAAGGGAGGGATCCCAATCATATGTAGCATCTTGCCTAGAAGGGGAGTAGGAAATGAATGGTTGTCTAGGGCAATTGGTGTAAATTGCTGGCTAGACAGATACTGCAAGGAACTTGCAATCCCATTCATTGACAACTGGAACAACTTTTATGGCAAACATGATATGTATGCAAGGGATGGGGTACATCTCTCTGGGGCTGGGGTGGTAGCACTTGCAGACTCGATTGAGAAGGCCATTGGTGAAATGCCTATGATTTTAAACTGATGGAAGATAGAGGTATGGGTGTGTGTGGGAAACAAGCAGGTTGCAACACTTGGGTTGGAAACAGTAAATGTATAAAAGGCATTCAGCATGAAGTTATAAATAAAGACAATAGATCAGGTCAGCAAACAAAGGGGGACAGCAGAGGGCAGCAAGGGACTAGCTCCCTTAAGGTTTACTATACTAATAGCAGGAGTGTAAGAAATAAGATAGATGAGCTAAGATTAATTGCAAGTGCAGGAAACATAGATATTATTGCTATAACAGAGACCGGGCTCAATCTGAAAGATAGAGAGATGCCCTCTGAATGTCACATACAAGGCTATAAATTATTCCACACTGACAGGGTCAACAGGAAAGGTGGTGGAGTAGCGATGTATGTCAGAGACAATTTAAATTGTTGTGTTAGACAAGATATTAAATTAGAAGCGTCAGCCACTGAATCTGTTTGGTTACAGCTTCTCGAGGGCCGAGAAAAACTAATTTTGGGTGTGATTTACAGGGCCCCAAATCTTGATAGGGAGTGCAGTAAACTTCTATGGGACGAAATTCGTAAGGCATCTACATACGAAAATGTTGTGCTAATGGGAGATTTCAACTATAGACAGATTGACTGGAGCAATTTGACAGGAAATTTAGAGTCAGGTGACTTTCTTGATACGATCCAGGATTGTTTTTTAAAACAGTTTGTGACAGAGCCAACTAGGGGAAATAACCTCCTTGACTTGGTTCTTGCCAGTAGGGAAACACTAATTAATAATCTTGAGGTTAATGATGAGCTTGGGGAAAGTGATCACAAATCACTCAGTTTTAATATATCATGGAATTCCCCTAATAATGGCAATCAAGTCTCCGTCCCTGACTTTCGCTTGGCTGATTTCATAGGACTGAAAAATTACTTAGGTGGGCTGAACTGGAATGACCTGACTAAGGGTCAGGTAGGTGGTGATGGTTGCCGATATGATGCTTTCCAGGGCATAGTTCTAGCTGCTCAGTCAAATTATGTTCCAAATAGGGAAATCAGATCAAACAAAAATGATCCTAAATGGATGAACAATAGATTAAAATATCTGATTGGTCAAAAGAGAGGCATATATAGGCAAATCAAAAGAGGAGAGGGGCAATTGAGAAATCGATATATTCAGTTAAAGAGAGAAATAAAAAAGGGAATTAGAAAAGCAAAAAGAGATTATGAGGTTAAAGTTGCAAGAGAATCGAAGACTAACCCAAAAGGATTCTTTCAGGTATACAGAAGTAAGATCAGGGACAAGATAGGTCCACTCAAAAGTTCCTCGGGTCAGCTCACTGACAGTGATAAGGAAATGTGTAGAATTTTTAACACATACTTCCTCTCAGTTTTTACACAGGAGGATACCAGCGATATTCCAGTAATGATAAATTATGTAGAACAGGACGATAATAAACTGTGCACTATTAGGGTCACAAGTGACATGGTCCTTAGGCAAATAGATAAATTAAAACCTAACAAATCCCCAGGCCCTGATGAACTGTATGCAAGGGTTCTAAAGGAATGTAAAGAGGAGCTTAGCACACCTTTGGCTAATCTTTTCAACATATCACTACAAACTGGCATGGTGCCAGATAAGTGGAAAATGGCAAATGTGATACCTATTTTCAAAACAGGTGACAGGTCCTTAGCTTCGAACTATAGACCAATAAGCCTAACCTCCATAGTGGGAAAATTTATGGAATCAATAATTGCCGAGGCAGTTCGTAGCCACCTTGAAAAGCATAAATTAATCAACGAATCTCAGCATGGTTTTACAAAGGGGCGTTCCTGCCTTACGAATTTATTAACTTTTTTCACTAAGGTATTTGAGGAGGTAGATCATGGTAATGAATATGATATTGTGTATATGGACTTCAGTAAGGCTTTTGACAGGGTCCCACATCAGAGACTATTGAGGAAAATTAAAGCACATGGAATAGGAGGAGAAATTTTTTCCTGGATAGAGGCATGGTTGACAAATAGGCAGCAGAGAGTTTGCATAAATGGGGAGAAATCAGAGTGGGGAAGTGTCACGAGCGGTGTTCCACAGGGGTCAGTGTTGGGCCCCCTGCTGTTCACAATCTACATAAACGACATAGATGAGGGCATAAAGAGCGACATAGGCAAGTTTGCCGATGACACCAAAATAGGCCGTCGAATTCATTCTGACGAGGACATTCGAGCACTCCAGGAAGATTTGAATAGACTGATGCAGTGGTCGGAGAAGTGGCAGATGCAGTTTAATATAGACAAATGCAAAGTTCTAAATGTTGGACAGGACAATAACCATGCCACATATAAACTAAATAATGTAGATCTTAATATTACGGATTGCGAAAAAGATTTAGGAGTTCTGGTTAGCAGTAATCTGAAACCAAGACAACAGTGCATAAGTGTTCGCAATAAAGCTAATAGAATCCTTGGCTTCATATCAAGAAGCATAAATAATAGGAGTCCTCAGGTTGTTCTTCAACTCTATACATCCTTGGTTAGGCCTCATTTAGATTATGCTGCACAGTTTTGGTCACCTTATTACAGAATGGATATAAATTCTCTGGAAAATGTACAAAGGAGGATGACAAAGTTGATCCCATGTATCAGAAACCTTCCCTATGAGGATAGACTAAGGGCCCTGAATCTGCACTCTCTAGAAAGACGTAGAATTAGGGGGGATATGATTGAGGTGTATAAATGGAAGACAGGAATAAATAAAGGGGATGTAAATAGTGTGCTGAAAATATCTAGCCTAGACAGGACTCGCAGCAATGGTTTTAAGTTGGAAAAATTCAGATTCAGGAAGGATATAGGAAAGTACTGGTTTGGTAATAGAGTTGTGGATGAGTGGAACAAACTCCCAAGTACCGTTATAGAGGCCAGAACGTTGTGTAGCTTTAAAAATAGGTTGGATAAATACATGAGTGGATGTGGGTGGGTGTGAGTTAGACCTGATAGCTTGTGCTACCAGGTCGGTTGCCGTGTTCCTCCCTTAAGTCAATGTGACCTGACCTGACTAGGTTGGGTGCATTGGCTTAAGCCGGTAGGAGACTTGGACCTGCCTCGCATGGGCCAGTAGGCCTTCTGCAGTGTTCCTTCGTTCTTATGTTCTTATGTTCTTAAGAGAAGAAATGCCAGCTGCTCTAAGCTACATCAATCACCAGCTGAGAGCTATATCAGCTTGGGGAAATAGATGGCAAGTAACATTTGCACCTGAGAAAACGCAAATGATGATCGTCTCTAGGCACCATGATGGTAATGCTGGTGCAGTAGTAAGGATGAATGGGAGGATGTTGGCACCTGGAGAAGAAGTTGATATCCTTGGGGTGAAATTTGACTCCAAACTAACCATGAAGAACCATGTTGTAAATCTTGCAAACAAGGCAGCCAGGAAGCTTACAGCACTTCGCCGTATCTCGCATCTGCTTGACAGTAGGGGTTGCAAGATTCTGTACGAGGCACAAGTACGCTCACACCTTGAGTATGCTCCACTTTCTTGGTTTGCCTGTCCCCCCTCTCATCTGCGACTGCTTGACAGAGTAGAGAACAGAGCAAGACGTCTCATCTCTCGCCTGGACCCATCCTGGATGGATCTGTCATTTCAGCAGAGCCTTCAACATAGGAGGGATGTGGGTGGCCTTACTGTTATGTACAAGGCCAATATTGTCAAAATACCACACTTGGATCCACTTCGAGGACAGCGCGAAACAAGCTTTTATGCCACAAGACGGGCAGAAAGCAGCAACTTCACTCTGGCTGTACCCTTCTCCAGAACATCACTCCATCTGAGATCATACATACCCAGGATGACTCGAGTATGGAACACATTCGTTCAGCATAATGATGTCAACGAGATAACGTCAGTTGATCAAATGAAAATGCTGGCCCACAGATGGCTCCAACTTCATCCTGTTCCCTACTTGTATGTCTCATAACAATAAAAATGCTTTCAAATGAGCTGATGTAGGTAACAGCTCTTAGCTTGTCAATAAAGATAGGAATCCTTAACCTGTAAATAGCTTGTCAATAAAGCTAGGGATCCTTAACCTTGTCAAACCATGTGTAAAAAAAAAAAAAGAGAGAGAGAGAGAGAGAGAGAGAGAGAGAGAGACAGAGAGAGAGAGAGAGAGAGAGAGAGAGAGAGAGAGAGAGAGAGAGAGAGAGAGAGAGAGAGAGAGAGAGAGAGAGAGAGAGAGAGAAAGAGAGAGAGAAACGTTTAGCTAAAGCAAATACTGCTTACAATAAAAATATTTTATGCATTAGAGAATAACAAAAATAACGTTTAAAAGATGTATGACATGATACAAAGTGAATAACTGAACATACACAGACACACACACACACACAAAGATGCCTAAACTCAATAGGAAAATACACTAAACATGAGAGGTAACAATAAATGCTTTGACTGGGAGGAAAAGAGAATGATTTTCTCGTGTGTGATAAATTTAAAGTGACTGACAGCACAATATTGTATGTGCACATGCAAATCATAAGCAATATCCGTGCATGACAATAAACGCTTTAGCCAAAGGAAACAAGGAATAAAAGGAATCATGGAATAAGAGTCCATCGGAACTGTTGGTCTGTCCTCGGCAGGAAAGGAGACAAGTGCCTGCAGGCGGATCCAGAGAAGCACTTTAAAAAACAGGGCGAGACTGCCACAGCGTCTCCTAAGGGGCATTTAGGCTGCGACTCTGAGAGTGAACGAGCAGAAAAAGACTATTTCTCCAGGTGGTAAAGATCTTTTTTTCCCCCGCTGCTGAGACGCAATCTCATAAGGGCCAAAGTTTGGGCATTAACCTTAATCGACTGCCGAAAACCCAAGCACTCGAGGGAGTAGAATTTAATCTCGATATGATTAAACGCGTCTTTTGTTTGTTTTAAATTATAAGTGAGAAATTGGCGTGGAATGGTGGTATCTGCATTCTGCACTTTTTGTTTTATTCTCGCTGATCCTGGCATGGGCCAACAATGAAAAATAATTGCTTTTAAAACGATTTATTTACTCGTTTTCCACGTTTTACATCGTCACTCAGTTGCCTGTTGTTATACAGTTTTATTATGCACCCCAATACTCATCCTGTGTGCTTAGTGCCAGTATGAAAACTTCCGCACTCTGCCATGCTACACAACAATAAGGTAATGTTGATTTAGCCCCTTGTTGAGTGCTATTCATGATTACTACTGTTGTAGCTTCCTGTGCTGGGCTATGCTGTGGTTTTCTGAGGTGGGATGTAGTGTTGTAGCTTCCTGTGCTGGGCTATGCTGTGGTTTTCTGCGGTGGGATGTAGTGTTGTAGCTTCCTGTGCTGGGCTGTGCTGTGGTTTTCTGCGGTGGGATGTAGTGTTGTAGCTTCCTGTGCTGGGCTGTGTTGTGGCTTTCTATGCTGGGCTGTGTTGTGGCTTTCTGTGATGGAATGCAGTGATGTAGCTTCCCATGCTGGGCTGCTGTGCTGTGCCCGAACTCAATAAGCGAGGAATTTTGAAGTCACAAACACTTACAACAACAACAACAAAAAAACAACGCCCCAGAGATCATATTTTCCAGGTCTTGTGAGTGTATGCCTGACGTGCTCAAGGTTACACGAGGGAAATGTTTCTTGGCACACGGCATTCACTGATGTCGTGTGTATATGAATGTGTGTGTGTATACATATATATATATATATATATATATATATATATATATATATATATATATATATATATATATATATATATGCAAAAAACCACGGAAAGAACTGAATGATATCTATAGGCCGTTCGTGTTGACACATCATCAGGAGCTTGCAATGTTGCAGAAAACAGGTGGTGGTCCAAGCAGATACGATCACAGGGAACACCTTCGTTGGATTGATCGTATCTGCTTGGACCTCCTCTTTTCTGCAACACTGCAAACTCCTGATGTGTTGACTGCAACACGAAAGGCCTAGAGCTATTACTCAACTGCCCCACCTCGTGGTTGTTTTCCATCTTGTATCGCCTGTTCGCGATATTTGCAATATATATATATATATATATATATATATATATATATATATATATATATATATATATATATATATATATATATATATATATATATATATATATAATAGTGGGAGATTGTATATAATTTATACAATAGCAAAATATATATTAATTATAATATAGAGAATAATAATAGCACATATAATTAATACTACTTATAATTCTGCTCCTCCTATGAGCACATGAAAGGACTTTTCCGACAATGATCCACAATTTGGGCACTTGCTCTCACAAATGTCTGCCTACCCTGAATTCTAACGCACGACCCAGCTAACTGTTTCCTTTACGCTTCTCCGAAAAGGTAACTTTGACCATCCAGTTTAGTGGAACTCAACTATGTGAGGAGGGGAATGTACGACCCCCCATCCTCATCTCCAACACGATGTAAGTGGAGAAAGAAGCCTTCAACCCTCAAGTTGGAGATTAAGATTCCCCCCCCCCCCCATCATTCTTCTGTACATGTTGTACTAGAGGGAACTAAGACAATTCGACCCCATATGTTGGACAGACTAGCTGGAGGGTGTTCCGGGAGTCGACGGCCCCGCTGCTCAGTCCTTGACTAGGTCTCCCAGTGGATCAGGGCCTGATCAACCAGGCTGTTACTGCTGGCCGCACATAGTCCAACATACGAACCACAGCCCGGCTAAATGGGTGCTGACTTTAGGCATCTGTCCAGCTTCCTCTTGAAGGCAGCCAGAGGCCTATTGGTAATTCCCCTTATGTCTGGTGGGAGGCTGTTGAGCAGTTTTGGGCCCCGGACACTTAGTGTATTAATGGCGCCCCTACTTTTCATTTGGGGTATGTTGCACAATCTGCCCAGTCTTTTGCTTTCGTAGGGAATGATTTTTGTCTACAGATTTGGGATCAGTCCCTCAAGGATTTTCCAGGTGTAGATTATGATGTATCTGAAGACCTATTCAGCAAAACAACAACAACAACAACAAAAAAAAAAAGCCGTGTTTACTATGTGAAGACCCTTGGTCTAATACTTGCTCTCTGGCTGCTGCCTTAAACAACATACATTATTTAAGCAACGGCTTTCTGGAAGTTTATTTATCATCAGCTGCTTAAGCTTCCCAGCTCCATGACATGAAGCTCTTTGGTGTAATCAGCTTTTCCTCCGGCATACACAGGATGCGTCTGTGTACCAACGTTCTTGGGGACTACCATGTGTGTCGTGCACTCATCTGGGCATGTTGTTGGTTCACTAGACAACGGTAACAGAAAGTTCTGCCGTTTATTGTACCGGAGAAAGTGGACAGAGAGCCACCTATCTAGTACGTCTACCCGCTACAGCCGCTGAGTTTGAAATGACCTGATCTAACCCTCAAGCAGTTAATCAACGGCTATACAAGTCATACATAGCGTCTGTACTATAAGGGTGATTACTAAATAGACTCTTGAGCGTTACTAACGTGCCAACACAAGTGGTGCTCGATACACATCACAATATATGCACAGCCCTGAAATATGTAAGCCGCTCATTTATGTTGCTTTGTTATAATCCCCTCAAGGAAGGTTCCTTGATGTTGGTGAGGGGCTCTTGATTTAGGGAATTGGATCTGTGCTCCAGTTCCCCAAATTAAGCCTGAATGCTTTCCACATCCCCCGCCCCAGGCGCTGTATAATCCTCCGGGTTTAGCGCTTCCCCCTTGATTATAATAATAATAATAATTTGTTATAGTCACGTTATGTGACTAAGCTAACCTAGAATAACAAATATTGTATAACAAATAATGAACTTTTTCTAGTTATTCACACTGGGCAGAAATTAATGTATCTCTTTCCTAATATTTTTCAATATATCCTTCATTCTTACAGTAGTGTGCAAATTATTTGGGACAGAGTAAATTTTGTGATTAACTCGTATGTCTTAATCTCCGGCTTAATGTAGTCTGGGTTCTTTTCTTTTCAGATGAGTCTGCTTCCGACTTCTGGCAACCATCCAGCTGTGGTGTTACCCTGCGACTCTCATCTGTGCTACAACAGCTGTTGTTCTGTAAGGCTATTCCTGCGTGCATGCTTCATGAGTGAATGTGGTTTCGCTAAATTCTCCCCTTCAGTTCATGATTACTGCTCAAATTCATGATGGATGTTACACCTAGGAAGCGTGCAAGTATAGTAGCTCTTAGAAAACATTCTGATTTGAATGTCAAACAGATTGTCAAAAATCTGAGCCTAGAATTTGCCTAGCATTTGCACTGAGTTACTGAACATCACAAATGATGTAGATGAAGTTCTAAACAAAACTTAGTCATTGTACTTGTATATAAGCCACCAGATGCAACTTCCCAACAGTTCAAAGAGCAGCTATCAAAAATTTACTCTTGTCTGGAAAACCTTCCAGCCCCATCCCCAAACATCTTGCTGCTTGGTGACTTCAATCTAAGACATACAAAATGGAAGAATATAGCAAATAATGTAGCAGAAACAATCCCTCGAGGCAGCTCAGATGAAAAGTCACACACACATCAGCTGCTGAATTTCTGCAATAAACACACCCTAAGTCAGGAGATTGTTGAGCCAACAAGACTGGAGAACACACTAGACCTTTTCACAAATAATGAGGACCTGGTAAGAAACATAATATCAAACACAACTAATTCTGATCACAATCTAATCGAAGACTTACATGCACAGGAGTCCTGATCAGCAAAATGCATACAGCTATGAGAGTCCCTTTACCAAATTCAACTTCAACATCAAGAACATCAACTGGGACCAGGTAAACTATGCCCTAAATGAGACATGTCGGGAAGATATCTAAAACTACATGGACCCTAACCAGTGCTTTGACAAATCAACCTCCTGGTAGGTGAAGTATGTTCAAGGCATATTTCCCTAAGAAAAAAGAAGAGAAGTAAAATGGAGAGAGAGAGAGAGAAATGCTTCCTCTACAGGAGAAGGCGAAGAATCACTAGGCTCCTCAAGAGGAAGGAAGCGCTAACAAGGGAAGTGGAAAATACTGAGCTAAAGTACTCATACAGGATCCAGGAGAGACAAGAGGAGCTAAAAGCGATCAGTGAAATTGAAAAAAAAAATTAAAATATTTCTTTTCATAGGCCAAAAACAAGGCAAAAAACCCTTCTAGTATAGGGCCCCTCCTCAGACAAGAGGGATCCTACACAGACGACAACAAAGAAATGAGTGGGATACTGAAATCTCAATATGACTCTGTGTTCATCGAGCCACTAATCAATCTAAAGATAGACAATTCAAACAATTCATTAGGAACTGCAAGAAACCCCTCTCACGGGCCTTAATTAAGTTTGCTATGGAGAAGGAGCATAGACACAGGCGAGATTCCAGTCACTAAAAACAACGGATATAGCCCCACTCCATAAACGTGGCAGCAAAGCAGCAGCTAAGAATTATAGACCAATAGCTTAACGTCCCACATAAGAATCTCTGAAAGCGTTCTAAGAAGCAGGATAGCAAACCACTTGGACTCCCAAAAATTGCACAATCCAGGGCAACATGGTTTCAGAGCAGGTCGCTCCTGCCTCTCGGAACTATTTGACCACTATGATATAGTCTTAGATGCACTGGAAAACATACCAGAATGCAGATGTAGTATACACAGACTTTGCAACAGCCTTTGACACGTGCGATCATGGTGCAATAGCACACAGAATGAGTGCTAAAGGGATAACTGGCAAAGTAGGCAGATGGATCTTCAACTTTCAAACAAATCGAACACAAAGAGTAGTGGTATACAGAGTTAAATTGGAAGCTGCCATAGTGAAGAGCTCTGTTCCACAAGGCACAGTACTCGCCCCTATCCTGTTCCTCATTCTCATATAAGACATAGACAGAGATGTAATCTACAACACCGTGTCATCTTTTGCAGATGATACTAGGATCGGCATGAGTGTGTCATCCATCGAGGACACGGCAAATCTCCAAGAAGATATAAACCAAGTTTTCCAATAGGCAACGGAGAACAATATGATGTTCAATGAAGACATATTCCAACTACTCCGTTAAGGAAAACTGGAGGAAATAATAACTAGAACTGAGTATACTACAAACACTAATCACACAATAGAGCGGAAAAGTAATGTGAAGGACCTGGGTGTGGTAATGTCCAAAGATTTCACCTTCAAGGACCACAACAATGCCACTATCATATCTGCGAGGAAACTGATAGGATGGATAATGAGAACATTCAAGACAAGAGATGCTAAGCCAATGATGATCCTTTTTAAATCACTTATTCTCTCTAGGCTGGAATACTGCTGTACATTAACAACACCATTCAAGGTATGTGAAATTGAAGAGCTAGAGAATGTACTTATGCACGCATAAGTTCCATCAAACACCATAACTACTGGGAACGCCTGGAAGCACTTGACTTGTACTCACTAGAGCGCAGGCGAGAGAGAGATACCATAATCTACACCTGGAAGATTCTGGAGGGACTGGTTCCTAATCAGCACACATAAATCACTCCCTACGAAAGCAAAAGACTTGGCAGACGATCCAACATACCCCCCAGTGAAAAGTAGGGGCGCCACTGGTACACTAAGAGAAAACACAGTAAGTGTCCGGGGCCCAAGACTGTTCAGCCTCCCACCAGCCATAAGCGGCATTACCAATAGACCCCTGGTTGTCTTCAAGAGGGGCCTGGACAGATACCTAAAGTCAGTGCCGAATCAGCCGGGCTGTGGTTCGTACGTTGGACTACGTGCGGCCAGCAGTAACAGCCTCGTTGATCAGGCCCTGATCCACCAGGAGGACTGGTCGTGGACCGGGCCTCGGGGGCGTTGATCCCCGGAATGCCCCCCAGGTAGCAAAGCCAACCGTTGGTCGGATTCTCAAGAGAGATGGTGACACTGGTGATTTTGGAGCGCTGCATCGAGGAAGATGTGGAAGAAAACGCAAGACAATACCTCACGATGCCAATGTTATCATAAGAAACAGTGTGAAGCATCCCAAGAATAGCAGCAAAGATCTACAGAGATCTGGCTTCAGTTAAACGTTGATAGTTCAGCCGTTCAACGAAGGATCCTTGAAGTTGGCAGAACTGCTAGAAAACCGGTGAAGAAACAATTATTGACTGCTGCCATGAAGAAAAAATAGCTGCAGTGGGAACGCTATCATAAGGAATGGACGACAGATAAGTGGAGAAAATTTATATTTACAGATGAGGCGCATTCAACAAGCCCCAAAACACCTGCCTAAGATGATGTTCTGGGGTAATTTTACTGCTAAAGGCCCTGGATGGCTTGTTATTGTTGAGAGAATGATGAACAGGCAACTTATTTGCTTCCCACTGTGGATTAAGACTTTCCTGATGGAGAAGGCATTTTCCATCAGGAGCTTGCTCATTGCCACATTTCCTGAAAAATGCTGAAACTCTTCGAAGAGAGTGGGCTCAGCGTTCTAAATTGGCCTGGAATCTCTCCTGACCTCAACCTGCGTTTGGTTAATGTCCAATCTATGGACAATAACCAAACGCAGGATCGCGAAACAGGAATGTTCAACTGTGGAGGTGCTAACTGCTGCTGTTATTAGGACCTGGTACAACAATGAAGAACTTACCAAAATGTGCTCAACATTGGTCGATTCTATGGCAAAACGTGTAGCAATACTTATAAAAGCAAAGGAGAGTCATATTTCTTATTAAATCACTTATCTGTCATCTCTGTCGTGGGAGGCTGTTGAACAGTCTTGGGCCCCGGACACTTACTGTGTTTTCTCTTAGTGTACCAGTGGCGCCCCTACTTTTCACTGGGGGTATGTTGCATTGCCTGCCAAATCATTTGCTTTCGTATAGAGTGATTAATTTTCCAAATAAATGTCTTATTTCATCACTGTCTCAAGTATTATGCACACTGCTGTATGTTCCTCATTATATCCTTCATTCTTATGTTCCTCATTACATCCTTTATTATTTTTTTTTAATATATGTTCTATTCTTTTGTTGCTCAATGAATTCTCAATATTGTTTTTCTTCAATGTTCCTCATTATACCCATATATTCTTTTGTTTCTCACTGAATCCTCCATTCTTATGTTTCTTAATATATCCTCCATTCTTATATTTCTCAATATATACCCGTATCATCTTGGGACATGTGTTCATATTTCATGACACGAATCCAAAGCACTATCAGATTTGTTGCTGGAGGACATCCTGGGGTAACAGTCGTCAAGTCCGCAGTGCTGCTATAGCGTACATTTACCAACGATTACTTTAAACTTTATGAAGTCGTAGAAAATAGTGCCAACAAAGAGTTAAGTGTAGTAAATTTATTTTGTGTGTTACGTGTGACAAAGAGAAATAAGGGTGACGCAAGTTGATATTGGAACTACCAATCTAAGGTCTATGTCTATCTGTTGAATCACCAAGCTCTATTTCTCTCCTTTGAACCAACACAAGCTTTATTCTCTCCGTTGAACCACCAACACAAGTTCTATATCTTTCCATTGAACCACCACAAACTCACTCTCTCTCTCTCTCTCTCCTAGTACATCACCAGCACACATGTTCTCTATATATCACGTATATCGCCATCTACTCAAAGAAAGGCTCTCGTAGATAGAAAAATCTCAGGAAATACGCCTCACAAAAATACATTCCTAAATACCGAGAAATCGGGAAAAAGATGGAAAACCTGGAGGCCTGGGTAGTGAGCAGAGTGCATTCCTCTGAGCGCGGATTGCCCAAGTCGGAACAACCAACATTTTGCAATCAGCGTTCCTTGGGTTTGGCAGGAACACGACGAGCAAGAGAGCAAAAGAGATGGAGATTGTGAGGGCTGTGTGTGTGTGTGTGAGAGAGAGAGAGAGCGAGAGCGAGAGAGAGAGAGAGCTCACCTATTTGTGGTTGCAGGGGTCGAGTCTCAGCTCCTGGCCCCCGCCCCTTCGTTAGTCACTACTAGGCCCACTCTCCCTGCTACGAGAGCATTATAGTAACTCTTCTTAAAGCTATGTATGGATCCTGCCTCTACTACTTCACTCTCCAGATTGTGTGTTGTGGTTCTCACATCTTATTTCTGTCTGGGGGAACAGTGTTAATGCCCTGCTCTCAGTTTCTGATTCTTCAAGTTCTGAGTATATTTTTCGTCATAATATATTCTCTACCTCTTCTGTTCTCTAACTTTATCTGGTTCTTTTAGTCTCTCATAGTTTATTTCCCTGTGCTATGGGACTACTCTCGCTGAGAACCTCTACACTTTCTTTCAGTTTCTTGACATAATTTAGATGTAGAATACACACAGGTGATGCTTATCTCAAGACTATCAAGGACCAGATGGAAATGAGCACAGAAGATAAAAACACAGTTGAGTTATGCGTTAGTTCAATATTATGCGGTAATTCACAGATTACAGAGGCACATAATAGATCCAGGGACTGGGCCCCAAAGTTTTGATCTCAGAGCAGGAATCATCTGGCTGTGTAAATGGTGGTAGACTCGATGCACAGCTTTAAGAGAGAGCATGACAATGTCAAATAGGCCGGAAAACAGTGATGCCCGACATAGCAGTACAAAAGGAAAGGTAAGAAAATTAGACTCAAGCCCAGTAAATACAAAATCGTAGAGAACAAATCAGTGACTACACACAAATATACAAAACCACAGTTTCATTTGCTTAAGCTTTCATAAATAATGAAAGCCAAACCCGTTAACCCTACCTTTTAGCCGGCATCAAATATGGAAGAACTTATGAGAGGTTACTCTACCTGTGCTCTGCTCTACGATAAAAGGTCCAGGGAGCCGTATATAACCAGCACAAACACTGTATAAAAGGTCAGTGTATACAAAGTCAATTAATATAACCAGCACAAATAATGTACACAAGGGCAATGTTTATCACCATCACAAACACTGTATACAAGGGCAGTGTTTATCACCACCACAAAAACTGTATACAAGGCCAGTGTTTATCACCACCACAAAAACTGTATACAAGGGCAGTGTTTATCACCACCACAAAAACTGTATACAAGGGCAGTGTTTATCACCACCACAAAAACTGTATACAAGGCCAGTGTTTATCACCACCACAAAAACTGTATACAAGGGCAGTGTTTATCACCAGCACACAGTAGTGGTACACGACGAGCTTAGCGTGGTGGTACATGACCTGGTGTGGCAGTACTTGACCTGGTGTCGTGGTACATGACCTGGTGTGGCGGTACATGACTACGTGGGGTAGTGAACAGCCACTATGAGTTCGATGACAATCTTAAATTTGATAAAAAAAATATTTTGATGTGAAAACTAACACATCAAGACAGATGACTGGAGATTTACGGCCACCTCTGAAGGAGACTGAAGACATTTGGCGAAGAAGATGAGGAAGAAAGGGGTGGGAGAAGAAGAGGTAACAGGAAGATAAGGAGAAAGAGAAAGAGAGCTGAGCAAGAGAGGGAAGAGGCAGTGGTCTGTAAGGTGATTCTCTCCCCAGCTTCTGAGACAAAGTGTTCCATAAGTGATATTGAAGAGAGACGAATGGCAGACCAAGGCAGGAAGAGGAGTCCCAGAGGAGGGGCAAAAGGAAAACTTGATGCCTAGATTATGCATAAGCATAAATATGAAATGTGTGCAAGTCGGCAGGGGAAAAAAAGAGACAGAGGTGAGGGACAGGCGACAGAAGAAAATCAGAATAAAAAGAAACAAGGACAGGCAGACATTAACTAAACATTAAGAAAAAGATACAATAATGATGATTATTATGATGACGACGATGATATGTTTTCATGGTTATTAATCATAAGACAAATTTAGAAAAAATAAAAGTTCAGAAGTATGTTTTATTTACACTGAGATCTTTTTCCCTAGGTTCTAACTACTAAGTATATATTTACTGCTAGGTAAACATGGGCAATAGGTGTATGGAGATTCCCCGCCCGGCTCGCCCCTTCTGGGAATCGAACCTGGATCCTTTCGGTTGTGAGGAGAGCAAAGAGACCCCCCCCCCTCCTTACAGGTGACGCAGCAGGCGTCAGCTGCCCCGCACACGACACCCATCTCAGCCAAACGACCATCCTGGATGACCCGGTGACGAAGGTGGGGGATTAGGGGGTAAAATAACGACGTGACCTGGGTGACGACGACCCAACCGGTGACGGGGGTAACCTAACGACGTGACCTGGCTCATGACGACCCCCTCCGCGGCAGCTGTCACCTGACTCCCCACTCACTCCTGTGGGTGCAATTTGTGCGTGAGTGGCAGCAATCAGCGAGATCGCTGCGATATACCGAAGGGTTGGGTATACTTGAGAGGAAGATATACCGGAGGGGAAGATATACTGGGAGGTATACTGACGAGAAGGGCAGTCACTATATTCCGTCACCGTTACTCCCTGGTGACGGATGACACATTGCAACTGCTTGCACGAATCATTGAACTTGGCTGGATGAGACATGACATTGCAGCTGCCTGTATGAGACATTGCAGCTACCTGGATGAGATATTGTAGCTGCCTGGATGAGACATTGCAGCTGCCTGGATGAAGATTCGAGTCGTAGACAGAACGACAATGGATGACGTGGACTCGACGTGGCTGACAGCCACCTGCGGTACCCACTGTCATACAAACAACACGTCTTACAGCCACAGTGACAGCACTCTGGAATTGACCAAGCAAAAGATGCAGCAGAAGTCAAGAGTTAAAGCTGCCACTTTTGTGGGAGCGCCGGCCCCTGGCAAGACCGGGCCCAGTGCCGCTGTAATCAGCAACCATCGTCCCTCACCTTTATAGTTGCTCTTAAAGCTCAAGATTCGTGCTCCGACACGCGCTGTGTTCCCCAGAAGACTAGAGGATGGGGTATCAAGGTCTCAACAGCCCTGATTCTGCATTATGGCACCCAAAGTGAGAATAACCGCCTCACCGAGAACCCTCACAATTCGGCAAGCCCTTCGCGGAATTTTCTCAAGAAAGAATGGAGATGTGAAAAATATTGTGGTCGTTCTTTTCCACTGTCAGATGAGGTTGGAAGACTGGGAGGAGAATTAACTTGTGCTCGTGCGACATATATTGAAAAAAATATTTACCATAGTCCCTACGTCACATATCCATCTTTAGATGCCGCCTATCACTCATGACTCCTTATCTTCCCATCTAATCATGTCAATATTCACCTTAACCCCTGATCGTGTACCCACTGGTCTTTTTCTCTTCTCCTTTAGTCTCTCCTTGAAATTCATCCACTTCAGTTCATGAACTAACCTAGATACGAACCTTTGGATCTTTTCAAGTTAATGTACATGCTGTATCAGGTGCGGACTTCAAGCAGTCGCTGCATACTCAAAGCTATATATATATATATATATATATATATATATATATATATATATATATATATATATATATATATATATATATATATATATATATATATATATATATATATATATATATATATTTATGTGTGTGTGTGTGTGTGATTGTTTTCATGTGGTGTGCGTGTAACATGTATAGGTGCCGTGGTGAGGTAACAAGGTCTCCTGACTGAAAGAGTTAACTATTAAAAAGGAACTAGTTTCAACCTCTGAGTACGCATTTGCAGGCTCTGGATGCGGATTTGTATGCTCTGAGTACAGATTTCTCTCTCTACTTGAACTGATTTCCCTCCTCTGAAACAGGATTTCCTTCCTCCGAGAGTGGATTTCCATCATCTGAAAATGGATTTCTCTCTTCTGAGAATGAATTTACATCGTTTGAGCGAGGATTATCAACCTCTGAAAGCGGTTTTGCCTCTCCTTCGCTTCAGAGAAACACACAAGGAATTAAAGGTTCTCAAGAAGTAACTCGAGGCTCTTGAAATACACCCCTTCAAGGATAGCAAGGAGGAGGAGGAGGAGAAGGAGAATGAGGAGCAGGAGGAGCAGGAGCAGGAGGATGAGGAAGAGGAGTATGAGAATGAGGAAGAGGAGGAGGAGTGTGCCTCCTTGCCAGGAAAGGATTTATGTAAATACACACTCTCTCTCTCTCTCTCTCTCTCTCAAATCGTCAACACTGCAATATGATCATTTACCAAGGCTGTCCGTCAGAGTAAACACACATCATATTTTCAGTCTTTAGATTTTATATAAAGAGCTTATCACTGAACAGGCCGCGGGGGCGTAGATTCCCGGAATACCCTCCAGGTAGACTCCAGGTAGGCAGGCAGCTCTTAGTCTATTACGTGAGAATAATTCTAAGATTAATTCTAAATTTAACTTTGCAAGGATATTCACTACAGAGTTTATTGCGTTTTTTCCTAAAATACTAAAATACAGTAAAACACAGTTTTTAAACGTGAAAACATTAAAAATACGAAAAAAAATTATTTTTTAAATTGAAAAAATAATTAAAACGCTAGAAGACATAAAAAATACTAAATATAAAAAACACTAAACATATTAATTAAATTTATCGATTAAAAAAAACAATAAACATTATATATAACATCTAAAACTTCAACTCAAAAAATATTGTAACACAGTAAAAACATCCAAATTGTAAAATAAAAAACAAACTCAGTCAGTCATCGCCTTGGGAAGACCAGGACAGCACATTCCAGTGCCATTAATATAGTTACTAAAAAAACCTATGAACAAAATAAGTCTTAACCAACAAAAAACTCACTCTCATTATCTCTCTCTCTCTCTCTCTCTCTCTGGGGTGAGTAAGGAGCCTTCTGCTTTACTATCCATGAGCCAACTCTCTAGATAGCGGTACATAATTCCTAATCAAGACAGTAGATAGTGTCCCGGAGACAGACCTGGGTGTTAACTCCAGGCTTCTCCTATCTGCCTTACACATGTGCTCGAAAGTTCTCTCTCTCTCTCTCCCCCTCATTCCTTCTACCAGTGATGCAGCAAGCATGAAACACACGTGTTATTACGCAAGACGTATATATAATGTAATCACCACACGGCTGACTAGTTATACCAGCGTGCTCGAGAACATTAAAGTCATGCTTCTCATTTAAACCTGTATTACATACTAACATTACATGCTTCCTACTCTGCAGTAACGTTAAATCAGCTCCGTTATTAGTGATTCTGTTTTCCCAACTGCCTTCGTTGTTTAGTCAGTTAAAATAAATTTTGTGCGATGGCTAAAATGAAATTCCGATGAAGCTGTTAACGGAATTATGGTTGAGAATTCAACGCAACTGTGTCACAGCGTTAAATGGAATTGTCGGGTCATTTAACAGAACTGTTGTTATGAGAGTCTTACTGACAGGTAGGAAGGTAGGGAGAAGCGAAGGTAACCTTGTAATTCTTGTAAGGAAGCCTGCTGCCTACTGAGCTGTTGACAGAACCTTACATAATTCACAGACACAAGTACATATATATGTCGTTCCAAATAGGTAAAACTTGCGATTTTGGCTTAAATAGCAACGCTATTCATGCCGAATAATGCAAGGGAAAATTTGTGTATACAATACTTTCGCAAAATTAATTCTGAACCTAACGAAAAAAAAATATTTCACTGTGTTTATTATTAAATTATTGTAAACTTATCTAAAATATATTTAGTTGGATTAGGATAAATTAAATTGCGCTTGTTATAATAAGGTTAGGTAAGTATTCTAAGGTTCTTTAGGTACAAAATTAATTTTTACATTAACATAAATGAAAAAAATATATATCTTTCAACGTATAAGAGAAAATTTTAGAAAGGACTTAATTTTAAATGAGTTCTTGCTAATTGACTAATTTTACCTATTCGGCAAGACATTATATATAGCTACATACACACGCACACACACACACACACCTGTTACACTGTGAGGTCGTCATCACTTTACCTGTTACACTGTGAGGTCTTCATCACTTTACCTGTTACACTGTGAGGTCTTCATCACTTTACCTGTTACACTGTGAGCTCTTCATCACTTTACCTGTTACACTGTGAGGTCTTCATCACTTTACCTGTTACACTGTGAGGTCTTCATCACTTTACCTGTTACACTGTGAGGTTGTCATCACTTTCCCTGTTACACTGTGAGGCCGTCATCACTTTACCTGTTACACTGTTAGGTTGTCATCACTTTACCTGTTACACTGTGAGGTCATCACTTTACCTGTTACACTGTGAGGTCGTCATCACTTTACCTGTTACATTGTGAGGTCGTCATCACTTTACCTGTTATACAGTGAGGTCGTCATCACTTTACCTGTTACATTATGAGGTCGTCATCACTTTACCTGTTACATTGTGAGGTCATCACTTTACCTGTTACACTGTTATGTTGTCATCACTTTCCCTGTTAAACTGTTAGGTCGTCATCACTTTACCTGTTACACTGTGAGGTCGTCATCACATTACCTGTTACACTGTTAGGTTGTCATCACTTTCCCTGTTACACTGTGAGGTCGTCATCACTTTACCTGTTACACTGTTAGGTTGTCATCACTTTCCCTGTTACACTGTGAGGTCGTCATCACTTTCCCTGTTACACTGTTAGGTTGTCATCACTTTCCCTGTTACACTGTGAGGTCGTCATCACTTTTCCTGTTACTGTTAGGTTGTCATCACTTTCCCTGTTACACTGTGAAGTTGTTATCACTTTACCTGTTACACTGTGAGGTCGTCATCACTTTCCCTGTTACACTGTGAAGTCGTCATCACTTTCCCTGTTACACTGTTAGGTTGTCATCACTTTCCCTGTTACACTATGAGGTCGTCATCACTTTACCTGTTACACTATGAGGTCGTCATCACTTTACCTGTTACACTGTGAGGTCGTCATCACTTTACCTGTTACACTGTGAGGTCGTCATCACTTTACCTGTTACATTGTGAGGTCGTCATCACTTTACTTGTTACATTGTGAGGTCATCACTTTACCTGTTACACTGTGAGGTCGTCATCACTTTACCTGTTACACTGTGAGGTCTTCATCACTTTACCTGCTACACTGTTAGGTTGTCATCACTTTCCCTGTTACACTGTGAGGTCATCACTTTCCCTGTTACACTGTTAGGTTGTCACCACTTTCCCTGTTACGCTGTGAGGTCATCACTTTCCCTGTTACACTGTGAGGTCGTCATCACTTTCCCTGTTACACTGTTAGGTTGTCATCACTTTCCCTGTTATACTGTGAGGTCGTCATCACTTTCCCTGTTACACTGTTAGGTTGTCATCACTTTACCTGTTACACTGTGAGGTCGTCATCACTTTCCCTGTTACACTGTGAAGTCGTCATCACTTTCCCTGTTACACTGTTAGGTTGTCATCACTTTCCCTGTTATACTGTGAGGTCGTCATCACTTTCCCTGTTACACTGTTAGGTTGTCATCACTTTACCTGTTACACTGTGAGGTCGTCATCACTTTCCCTGTTACACTGTGAAGTCGTCATCACTTTCCCTGTTACACTGTTAGGTTGTCATCACTTTCCCTGTTACACTGTGAGGTCGTCATCACTTTACCTGTTACACTGTTAGGTTGTCATCACTTTCCCTGTTACACTGTGAGGTCGTCATCACTTTACCTGTTACACTGTTAGGTTGTCATCACTTTCCCTGTTACACTGTGAGGTCGTCATCACTTTCCCTGTTACACTGTTAGGTTGTCATCGCTTTCCCTGTTACACTGTGAGGTCGTCATCACTTTTCCTGTTACTGTTAGGTTGTCATCACTTTCCCTGTTACACTGTGAGGTCGTCATCACTTTACCTGTTACACTGTTAGGTTGTCATCACTTTACCTGTTACACTGTGAGGTCGTCATCACTTTACCTATTACACTGTGAGGTTTTCATCACTTTACCTGTTACACTGTGAGGTCGTCATCACTTCACCTATTACACTGTGAGGTCTTTATCACTTTACCTGTTACACAGTGAGGTCGTCATCACTTTACCTGTTACATTGTGAGGTCGTCATCACTTTACCTGTTACATTGTGAGGTCATCACTTTACCTGTTACACTGTTAGGTTGTCATCGCTTTCCCTGCTACACTGTTAGGTCGTCATCACTTTACCTGTTACACTGTGAGGTCGTCATCACTTTATCTGTTACACTGTTAGGTTGTCATCACTTTCCCTGTTACACTGTGAGGTCGTCATCACTTTACCTGTTACACTGTTAGGTTGTCATCATTTTCCCTGCTACACTGTGAGGTCGTCATCACTTTTCCTGTTACACTGTTAGGTTGTCATCACTTTCCTTGTTACACTGTGAGGTCGTCATCACTTTCCCTATTACACTGTTAGGTTGTCATCACTTTACCTGTTGCACTGTGAGGTCGTCATCCCTTTCCCTGTTACACTTTGAAGTTGTCATCACTTTACCTGTTACACTGTGAGGTTGTCATCACTTTACCTGTTACATTGTTAGGTTGTGATCACTTTACCTGTTACACTGTTAGGTCGTCATCACTTTACCTGTTACACTGTGAGGTCGTCATCACTTTACCTGTTACACTGTGAGGTCGTCATCACTTTACCTGTTACACTCTGAGGTCGTCATCACTTTACCTGTTACACTATGAGGTCGTCATCACTTTACCTACTACACTGTGAGGTCTTCATCACTTTACCTGTTACACTGTGAGGTCGTCATCACTTTACCTATTACACTGTGAGGTCTTCATCACTTTACCTGTTACACAGTGAGGTCGTCATCACTTTACCTGTTACAATGTGAGGTCGTCATCACTTTACCTGTTACACAGTGAGGTCGTCATCACTTTACCTGTTACATTGTGAGGTCGTCATCACTTTACCTGTTACATTGTGAGGTCATCACTTTACCTGTTACACTGTTAGGTTGTCATCACTTTCCCTGTTACACTGTGAGGTCGTCATCACTTTACCTGTTACACTGTGAGGTCGTCATCACTTTACCTGTTACACTGTTAGGTTGTCATCACTTTCCCTGTTACACTGTGAGGTCGTCATCACTTTACCTGTTACACTGTTGAGTTGTCATCACTTTCCCTGTTACACTGTGAGGTCGTCATCACTTTCCCTGTTACACTGTTAGGTTGTCATCACTTTCCCTGTTACACTGAGGCCGTCATCACTTTCCCTGTTACACTGTTAGGTTGTCATCACTTTACCTGTTACACTGTGAGGTCGTCATCACTTTCCCTGTTACACTGTGAAGTCGTCATCACTTTCCCTGTTACACTGTTAGGTTGTCATCACTTTCCCTGTTACACTATGAGGTCGCCATCACTTTACCTTTTACACTGTGAGGTCGTCATCACTTTACCTGTTACACTGTTAGGTTGTCATCACTTTACCTGTTACACTGTTAGGTTGTCATCACTTTACCTGTTACACTGTTAGGTCGTCGTCACTTTACCTGTTATACTGTGAGGTCGTCATCACTTTACCTGTTACACTGTGAGGTCGTCATCACTTTACCTGTTACATTGTGAGGTCGTCATCACTTTACCTGTTACATTGTGAGGTCATCACTTTACCTGTTACACTGTGAGGTTGTCATCACTTTCCCTGTTACACTGTGAGGCCGTCATCACTTTCCCTGTTACACTGTTAGGTTGTCATCACTTTACCTGTTACACTGTGAGGTCGTCATCACTTTCCCTGTTACACTGTGAAGTTGTCATCACTTTACCTGTTACACTGTGAGGTCGTCATCACTTTCCCTGTTACACCGTGAAGTCATCACTTTCCCTGTTACACTGTTAGGTTGTCATCACTTTCCCTGTTACACTATGAGGTCGCCATCACTTTACCTTTTACACTGTGAGGTCGTCATCACTTTACCTGTTACACTGTTAGGTTGTCATCACTTTACCTGTTACACTGTTAGGTCGTCATCACTTTACCTGTTATACTGTGAGGTCGTCATCACTTTACCTGTTACACTGTGAGGTCGTCATCTCTTTACCTGTTACATTGTGAGGTCGTCATCACTTTACCTGTTACATTGTGAGGTCATCACTTTACCTGTTACACTGTGAGGTCGTCATCACTTTACCTGTTACACTGTGAGGTCTTCATCTCTTTACCTGTTACACTGTTAGGTTGTCATCACTTTCCCGGTTACACTGTGAGGTCATCACTTTCCCTGTTACAGTGTTAGGTTGTCATCACTTTACCTGTTACACTGTGAGGTCGTCATCACTTTCCCTGTTACACTGTGAAGTCGTCATCACTTTCCCTGTTACACTGTTAGGTTGTCATCACTTTCCCTGTTACACTGTGAGGTCGTCATCACTTTACCTGTTACACTGTTAGGTTGTCATCACTTTCCCTGTTAAACTATGAGGTCGTCATCACTTTACCTGTTACACTGTTAGGTTGTCATCACTTTACCTGTTACACTGTGAGGTCGTTATCACTTTACCTATTACACTGTGAGGTCTTCATCACTTTACCTGTTACACTGTGAGGTCGTCATCACTTTACCTATTACACTGTGAAGTCTTTATCACTTTACCTATTACGCTGTGAGGTCGTTATCACTTCACCTGTTACACTGTGAGGTCGTCGTCATCCTACCTATTACAGTATGTGGTCGTCTTACCTGAAACATAAAACAGATACAACATCAGAAGAAAGCACATGAATAAACATGACATCAAACATTAGATAAATGAGCGAGAGACACACAAACGTGGTTTATGTGTACCTTGGAGGGACGTCCAACATGCAGCCCGCACTACGAATGCGGCACAATTAACAGCGGATTGCGGCCCGACTGAGAATTTTTGGCATTTTTTTTTACCTAATTAGTTAGCAGGCATGAATTACTAGTTCTGTCGGTTGTAGCTGCCTGCTCACTACTAGCGTACCGTTGCTGACTACCACAAGGTGTCCTGCTACCTGGCTTAAATCAATTAGTGATCGTAACTGAAGTTGAATATTGTTATCAGTAAAACATTCACGCGGTACACACACACACACACACACACACACACACACACACACACACACACACAACTAACACACACACACACACACTGACAGCTAAGTGTTGCACATGTGTCTTACACATCAACTTACCGGTGCTGCATACCAAAGTAAAGTCAGCGAGGAAATAGTGTGCTAAAAATATTTGAAATGTTCAAAATCTGGAAGATAAAATGAGCCACCACCAGACTTTTAAGTTGACTTCCTGTACTAACAGGATATGATATTTTACATGCACACGCATGCGCAAAGTGTTGAGAACACACACACACACGCATTCACACCTCCGCTAATAGGTGAGAAAATACACAAACATACACACACACACTTACATGTCAAGTGTCTAATCAACAAGTGCCTATGACAAAATGGTAACTAACAAACACGGATTTCTTTTCGTGTAGCCCAGTACTAAAAAACGTGGACGTCGATGTTATAGAATATAGATGGACGGACAGACTGGTAGACAGACAGGCGGGAGGGAAGGACTGGTATACAGGGTGGCGTATGGACAGACACAGACACGAGAGATCATTCCACCGGACGGATTTGTTACACAAACTAACAGAGCGCGCTACACAAAAATATACTCCACAAGTGACGACTATCTAAAATGCCCACCGAGTGCACTGAACTCAGTATAAACACCAACTGATGGTCGGTATTGAGTATTCCCAGGAAAAAACAACACGGCACACTCACCATTCACCAGAGTAACGGCACTCCTCTCAACCACTCACACCACCAAAAAGGCCACCAAATCCCCCCGGACATCGCCCACACGCCTCCACTATTTCCAGGAATTAACACTGCCAGGGAAAAAAAAAAAACTGTTTCTGTACTGCGAGATGGAAGTTCCAACCAACCACGGTTCTCAGTACTTACTGCACAAAAGCACTCGAAAAAATGTATATTTCAAATCATGCATAGAAATGACCTATCGCACACGCCCAGAGATCTATTTCAACATGTCTTGCCTACAAATACATCTCATCACGCAGGATGAATTCAAAACGACAAAAACAAATGATTTATTTAGATAATTATTGATTACTGTTCATTACGTTTTCCTGTTGCCTTACGAAAAACAAGAAACTATTCGCGAACCTATGTCACTAAAAATTTGTGTGAAATTTTGGTCTTAATAGACGAATGGCAAAATATTTAACTTGTTAGCTTTCTGCCGGAGGAAAATGCCTTCTGGTGTAAGCTTGCCGAATTTAGATCTTGCTGCCGAAGTAAATACTAGATTGTTCACCCTATAACTATCCGCCGGAGCCTAGTGCCTAGTTTATTGTTCACCACATATACATCCAGTGGACGCTAATGGCAAGTTTATTGTGAATGCTAGTGGCTAGTTTGTGCACCTCTAGGACGGTAATGGCTAGTTTGTGCACCTCTAGGACGGTAGTGGCTAGTTTGTGCACCTCATATACATCCCATGGACATTAGTGGCTAGTTTACTGTTCACCCCATATACATCCAGTGGACGCTAGTGGCTAGTTTATTTTGCACCCCATATACATCCTGTGGACGCTAGTGGCTAGTTTATTATGCATCCCATATCCATCAAGTGCACGGCAGTGGCTAGTTTACTGTGCACCCCATATCCATCCTGAGAATGAACGCCACTCTAAGCACGGGTGCTTAGAGTGGCTAATAAACGCCTTTATTAATACTTAAAAGGGGAAAATATTATCCTCTTTTAAGCATATGACAGAAAAACATGTCATGTTGACGGCAGTGAAGGGACTTGAGCTAGAGTTCGTCACGGCCACGCTAGCTGGAGATTCGTCTGTAAAAACTTGCATTTGTGGTCACAGTGGTGCCTGTGCTAACCTTCCTATGGTGTAGAAATATACCTAGTTGGATGAATCTTATTGTGGCTAGCTGGTCTAGTGGCTAACGCAACGGGCTGGAGTTTTGAGACTATGACCGCGGGTTCAATCCCGGCCGGGGGTATGGTTTGTTTGCAATCGTGTCATTACGATTTCTTGAGTCAGGCTTCTTCTCAGGAGTTAACAAGGAGAAAGGGCAGTATTCCCCTTTGTTAGCTCTTGAGAAGAAGTATTCTTTGTTAGCTCCTGAGAAGAAGTATTATTTGTTAGCTCCAGAGAAGAAGTATTCTTTGTCAGCTCCTGAGAAGTATTCTTTGTCAGCTCCTGAGAAGTATTCTTTGTTAGCTCCTGAGAGAGGGGGAAATATTCTTCGTTAGCTTCTGAGAGAGGATGTATTCTCTAAGTATTATCTAAGACGCAATATCGCCATCTACTTAGATACCCATCAGTTGCACAACCCAGGGCAGCATGGGCTCAGAGCAGATCGCTCCTGCCTCTCACAACTACTGAACCACTATGACATGGTCTTGGATGCTCTGGAGGACAAACAAAATGCAGATGTAGTATACACAGACTTTGCGAAAGCCTTCGACAAGTGCGACCATGGTGTAAAAGCACACAAAATGTGTGATAAATGAATAACAGGAAAAATGGGTTGATGGACCTATAACTTCCTAATAAATAGAACACAAAGAGTAATAGTAAACAGTAAAGTCAGAAGCGGCTACAGTGAAAAACTCTGTTCCATAAGGTACAGTACTCGCTCGCATCATGTTCCTCATCCTCATATTTGACACAAACAGGGATGTAAGACACAGCACCTTGTCCTCCTTTGTTGCTAGGAAAATGACAGGATGGATAATAAGAACCTTCAAAACTAGAGATGCCAAGCCCATGATGATTCTCTTCAAACAGTTTGTTCTCTCTATGCTGGAATATTATTGTACACTAACGGCCCCTTTCAAGGCAGGCGAAATTGCACACCTTGAAAGTATACAGAGAACTTTCACGGTACGTATAAGTACGATAAAGTACCTAAATTACTGAGAATGGTAGAAGTCCCTTGATTTATACTTCTTGGAACGAAGACGAGAAAGATGCATGGTAATATACACTTGGAAAATCCTAGAGGGACTAGTCCCAAATCTGCATACGAAAATCACTCCTTACGAAAGCAAAAGACTCGGCAAGAGATGCAACATCCCGCAATGAAAAGCAGGGGCACCACGAGTACGCTAAGAGACAACACAATAAGTGTCAGAGGTCCAAGACTATTCAGCTGCCTCTCAGCGTACATAAGTGGGATTACCAATACATCCTTGACTGTCTTCAAGAAAGCGCTGGACAGGCGCCTAAAGTCAGTACCTGACCAGCCGGGCTGTGGTTCGTACATCAGTTTACGTGCGGCCAGCAATAACAGCCTGGTTGATCAGGCCCTGATCCACCTCGAGGCCTGGTCACGGCCGAGCCGTGGGGGCACTGACCCCCGAAACTCCCTCCAGGTATACTCCAGGTATAGCTCCTGAGAGAGGGAAGCATTTTCCTTCCTTAGCTCTCTCGAGCGAGGTATTCGCCATCCTTTAGGCGCCGAGAAGTGAAAAATTTCTCCTTTGTCAAGTCGCTGAGAGAAAGAAGATATTGTGGTGTGTTAGCGGAGGCAGAAGTCATCACTCACACTCTGCTAACTTGTGTCAAGAAGGGGCAGGAAAAATGACCCGTACTTTGCTTAACTTTCTTGGTGAAGAAGCCAAAGTTCCCCTGACTTTACTAACTTGTGCTGGAGAGGCCAACTTAGGCAACTTGTGGCTGGGAAGAAACGGAAGTAGAGCAAAATCAAGTTTTTCTACCTATCCATAGTTTTATTTGCTATGTGTTTACCTTGTTTTACTTAATATATCCACTCTATGGCAGTCTATTCTGCTCTCTCTCTCTCTCTCTCTGTTATGGTCCTCTGATCGTGCCTATCTCCTTTTCCACACTATTGTCACCCTCTGCTCACTTTATTCCTTCTTCTCAACCTGAATGTTGAAGTAACTATTTTGACCAAAAGAATACTCTCCCTCACATCAATACTTTTTTATACATATCAAAGTAAACAAGTGTTGAATCGTGTAGTCTCAGATTTTCAAAGGATAAAAAGTGTACTAACAGAAAACAAAATGACGAGACGGGAGGAAAGACGCAAGAAGCAATGATGGAAATCTATATATATATATATATATATATATATATATATATATATATATATATATATATATATATATATATATATATATATATATATATATATATATATATGTAGACATCAAAATTTAGTGGATAGTGTCAACACACTGAGAAAAACTGAGAGGTAGACAGACACAGCTATAAAAATAATGAGATTGTATATTATATTTTGATCTCCCCCTCACCAAGTCTCCCCTCCAACCTCACCCCCTTCCCCTCCTGCCTCACCCCTCCCACGGCAAAGTTCACCTCACTTCTCGCACCATCGTGGGAGCATAAAATGATCAGCCTTTTGGAAAATCCGTAAATTACTGTGATTATTACATCCTCAGCCTCGTTTGCGTGCGTGCGTGTGTGTGTGTGTGTGTGTGTGTGTGTGTGTGTGTGTGTGTGTGTGTGTGTGTGTGTGTGTGTGTGTGTGTGTGTGTGTGCGTGTGTTTGTGTGTGACTAGTCAGCATACTCTCGTGAATCTGTTCTTGCACATGAACTACAGCTCTTGCCCCCTTCATCCTCGCTTTAACTGGTGCACCTACCATACCTGCTCTTAAAACTATGTATGGAGTCTGCCTTCCTCATTCATCTCCCTAAGTTCACTCGTCTTCATAACTTCAACCACAATGAAGAAATACCTCTATGATGCCCCTGTGGCTCAGGTTTTTACGTAACATCCATATTCTCTTGTTCTGCTCTCTCCCGTGTCACAGCTGGGCGACTCGCTCCCGTGACACAGCTGGGCGACTCGCTCCCGTGACACAGCTGGGCGACTCGCTCCTGTGTCACAGCTGGGCGACTCGCTCCCGTGACACAGCTGGGCGACTCGCTCCCGTGACACAGCTGGGCGACTCGCTCCCGTGTCACAGCTGGGCGACTCGCTCCTGTGTCACAGCTGGGCGACTCGCTCCCGTGACACAGCTGGGCGACTCGCTCCTGTGTCACAGCTGGGCGACTCGCTCCTGTGTCACAGCTGGGCGACTCGCTCCCGTGACACAGCTGGGCGACTCGCTCCCGTGTCACAGCTGGGCGACTCGCTCCTGTGTCACAGCTGGGCGACTCGCTCCTGTGTCACAGCTGGGCGACTCGCTCCCGTGACACAGCTGGGCGACAGGTTTCTGTTCCAGTGGAAAATGGAAAAGAGACGCAAATTTGGCATAATTCGAGCCTTTACTGACAAAGTTTCGCCTACGCCAAGGCCTGGTCTCAGACCGGGCCACGGGGGCACTGACTTCCGAAACCCTCTCCAGGTATAAGCAGTGGACTACATCAAGTCATAAACATATCTGTTTTGAAGGATAAAAAAAAAATCACAATACAGTGACTTGATAAAACTCACTGCGTGGACGAAACATTACCAAAAAACAACTTTTATACTGTGTGTGTATATTTTAGCATCGTGTCAGTATTTTATATTACTTCCCTCCCTCCTGTGAAGTATATCTCCTGGGTGGTGGGCGTCCCGTCCACACAGCATCAGCTTTACGTGGTAAAGATGATGCTTGTAGCAACAGTGAATTATTATTATAGTAACTTCAAGAAAATTATTATTATTATAATCAAAAAGAAGCGCTAAGCCACAAGGACTATACAGAACTTCAAGAAAAGAAATGCAAAGTGCGAAGAGGCTAAATCCACTTCAATAATAGTATATTTTAGAATGTAGCAGAACACAGGATATAATAGTCGTTTTATCCAACTGGTCACATAATCAGATATAGGACTTTCTAAGTGGTCAGAGACCGTCCGGTGTGTCGAGGTTGGTATGCGAGACCACAGGGACCTGAGAGAGTGGTCAGGCGGAACACAAGCGTTGACAGCATAATTACCACATGGGGAGAGAGACCCAATTTTCAGACTCTCCTACTATCCCTTCCCCTTATATAACTTCCCTATCCACCTCTCCCCTCACGAACCCTCTCTCTCTCTCCATCTTTTCCTCCTCTCATTCACCCCTTTCATGACACTCGTGCACGTTCGCCGACGTTTACATGCAAAAGGGAAAAGCAATTAAACTTTTGGTGTGAAGAAAGCTTAACATGCAAGCTTTTTTGGCTGCCTGGTACAAGACTATGAGGTTAGGTGTCTGTGTGTGTGTCTATGTCTGTATCTCCATTATAAACACACACACACACACACACACACACACTGCTGTAAGAGCTTGGGTGGGCTGATAGGACCCAGGCAATTATCAAACAAGCGCCTCAGCTAATGAGTATCAAGTCCTTCAATATGTCATCTCAGTCGCTTCTCCCACAATCTGTCGTCTGCAATTTGTATTTAACCTCAATGTGTCCCCATTCACTCACGTGTTCTTGAATATGTCTGTCTCTCTTTAGTTTAGAGCAGCGTTATTTGTGCACGAGTTGCTGGAGCCTCGTATCCTACAGCTGCTGCGTGTTGTGTGTAATGCTGCGACAGACTGCCACCACCCTCTACAAATTATCTGTTATGTTAGCTACGAAGAGATGAAAATAAAAAACGAAAAGGAGTGCATAGTTTAAAGGGTAAGTTAAATAACGCCGAGAGGCCTGAAACTAGTAATAGAAATCATCTACAACCTTCCTCAAACAGTACACGATCCAGACAAGAATACGGAAAAAAGTACTTGAAAGCATATAAGGGATGGTAAAGTTTATGAACGCAGCAAGACTTTTTGTGCCCAGCACATCAAAGAACCAGCGAGGAAGAGAGGTGACTGCGTACCAATGAGATTAAACCTGGTATTCATTCTGAGTAAAACCAATATGAAAAGGAGAACAGAGCCTTCCCAGATTATCAAATGACTACAGCGTTCTAATTTGCGACTACCTCACAAAGACAGACACTCAACCCAGTGAGAAGGATGATGATTATAAGAAGGTAGCATACAGGAAAGGTGACTTCAATGGTGTTAGAAATGTCCTAAAAAAAGTGCAAGAAATTATGGAGTACCTGACACTAAGGTGCTGGGAAGCGGCAAGTAAGTTGGTATCCATGCAAAGAGAGAAGAAAAAGAAACACAAAAGTAACCTGTCATTCAACTAGCACTGTAAAATACAAAGGCAAAAAAATCAGAAAGGAAGGACACTGTACAGAAAAAACTTCCAGCAGAAATCAAAGAAGTTAGTAGACGAACCAAAACAAGCACATTGTGATAGGGGAGAAAGAAGAGACAATTTAAAAAAGCAACAAAATAAAAAACTGAACCAGATTCCATAACTTTATTATGGAAATATCGATGTAAGATTAAGCAATAAAACTTTTGAACACCTGGGAAACAGCTAATGCAATTCCAATATTCAAGGGGAGAGAGTGGGGGAGAGAGAGGGAGAGAGAGAGAGAGAGAGAGAGAGAGAGAGAGAGAGAGAGAGAGAGAGAGAGAGAGAGAGAGAGAGAGAGAGAGAGAGAGAGAGAGAGAGAGACCGGGATTATCTTCAAGCAACAGCTTGATTTCATATACAGCAAGTCCTGATCCTCCGCGAGGCCTGGTCATGGACCGGGTAGGGGGGCGTTGACCCACGGAACAATCACCCCAGGTAGGTAGGTAGGTAGGTAGACATACCCCTGTCTCACGACTCCCCCTGTCTGACAGACTCCCAAAGATTTGCCGGTAAAGAGGTTGACTTCATATTCTTTGTCTGACACATTCTTGACAAGGTACAACATAGAAGATCAATAAACAAGCTGGAAGATTAGGCCAAAATAACAGGTCGCGTAAATAAATGGATAAATAACAGAAAACAGACAATGTGAGGAATGAAATACATGAATCGGTAACGTATCCGGCAGAATCCCACGAAGTTGTGTTCCAAGATGTATACTATACTTCGCATACCTTTATAACGTCCAGGAAGCCTAGAATCATAAATGTCTATGTTCACAGATGACGCAAAACTATCACGATAAAAAAAAGATAACTGGCAAAAAATAAAGGACGAACTGGAACAGCTTAAGGATCGGTCGGGAAAAAAATATATGCTGCTGCTGCTGGAACTGATTCTAAGCAAATTAAATGTAATAAAAATACCCGAAGGAGCAAAAAGACCCAACAAATTGTGTCTGAGAAGAGCAACTCGAAGAAACAAATAACGATACAGATTAAGGAGTTAACATCGTATGTCATCTATCAGCAAAAGGCTGATAAATGTGCCAAGCTGGCACATTTAACACCAAAAACCTATAATCACAAATGGCATAAAATACTGACACGATGGAAAATGACAAATGCAGTATAATGACATCGCTTCGCCCACAGAGTGGGCTTCATCAAGTCACAAACAGATGATGTACTAAAGCTTTGTGTGGGCGAAAAGCTTTCAATAAATAATCGCATTATACTGAATTTGTGTCCCTTTTTTCCAGCCTATACCATTGTAGCGTCTATCAAGCCTTCAAGCTTCCTACCTTCATGTATCTGTGTACTTCAGGATACTCTCATCTCACTGATGCAGCTTAAGCTTAACAACTGCCCCAATCCAGAGGTCGCAGATCTTTTATTATCTGAAAGTTCTACACGTCTCAGACCTCCCTGATAATCTCCTATTCTCGGAGTACAAGGCATAGAGAAGTAAAGGAAGCCTGACAGTTGTTAAACCTGAGCAGACAGCCTCGAAATGAATCACGGGGAAGAGACGAGATGCAGATCCTCTCTTTGCCTCGAATTAAGTCAGGTTCTGCAGTTCATTACGCTTCTCACCTGCTGCTTGTTCTATAGTTCGTTACCCTCAAGTACTGCTAGTTCTCATTACATTCCTCACGTACTGCTGGATCACTTATCTCCTGCTTTACCTACAAGTCTTGCACGCCAATCCTTAAAAACAAGTCAGTGTATCCACTGTCGTTGTTGTCTGACTGAAAGCAGGGCCCGACCCGCACACACAATACAACGCTCGGATGCAATTTAAATTTCTCAACTTTTCGCTCTAAATAATCTGAGTCGAAACATTCACACGAGGTTTTCCCACAAAGGCTCAGCTAACGGGTTCCCGATATTGGATATTTTTCCAAACATTTTTTATTAAAATTTACGATTACTGTGCCATCCGCTGGGGTTGTTGCAAGTCGACACGATCGTAAAATGTGTACGATCCCCCTTCCCCCACTGCAGCGTTTTATGAACAAAATTACAGTGCACATTTATGGTGGTATATATATCAAATTGATTTCATTAAAGAGCATCGCCGTTAATTAAACGAAGAACCGATATTGGACAAGTAGGAGTGTTATGCTGATTTATCTGGCACTCCTGCAGAACGAATTGCATTCACTCTGAAATTGTTTGACGCAGAAAAGGGAAAATGACTGACAACATCGTATCAACATGAGTCAGATATTGAACCCTAGTGAGGGTAACAGCTTGACAAAGCTCCTGGTGAGCGAAACGTTGCCACAATAAATTGTCACATTAGTGCACTTGTGTCCGTTTACCTTACACCCTTAGTGAGGTAGGTATTCAGGAGCGTGGGTCGTGAAACAGTCTTGTGATGAGACTCACATTAATTTCAAAGACTGTTACTTTAAACCTTTCTGAATTATCAAAAAATAATTCTGAATAGAACGATATTCTAATAGATTTACTCACCGGGTATATATTACCTGGGTATAACGGATGAAGACGATTTCTAGCAGTATATCATTCTAGGGTTAACACAGAGTAATGACATAACCATTTAGCAATAACACACAAGAGGCTGATGGAAACACTGAAGAAGTTGTTGACATCCACACGTAGTGATAATGCTTCGCTCGCAGCAGGAAAAAATAATATTATGAACAAATAACGTCTCAAGGCCAAGCTACAGCACCATCAAGAGGGAGAACTTGAAGCCACAGTCATACACGGTACTGAAAAACAGAACCAAAACAACACACTTTTTTTCCCAATCACAGAACGTGATGGGGTTCAAACCCACGGCAGGCGAGTCCCGAAACTCGCAGGTCAGTGTGTTTAATCACTGGTCCATGCCAGCCTAACAAGATCCAGTTCGGTGATTTGTTTGCAATCGTGTTATCACGATTTCGTGAGTCAAGTAACAAACTTTTTTTTTTTTTTGCATTTTGATATCCAGAAGAGCTACAGCTACAAGAAACTTTAAAAAACTTTCATGAAACTGATGACCAATACCATAGTTCTGTTCTTGTGATAACACAAGCATAATCAGTCAATCAATCTCACAAACGAACATACGCGTGCAAGCACGCGCGCACACACACACACACGCACCCCTCCCTCTCCTTCCTCCACAGAGAGACGCACAACACGCACGTACTCTCTGCCAGAGACATTATAAAGTTGACTTTCATTCACCCACTGCACTAGTTCACGTCCGCACGTGCGTAAATAAACGCATTCACACAAGCGCACGCATTTGTAACTCATTTATCCTCACTGTTTCTTAATCTTTCATTCATTCATTCTCTATCTCATCAAATTTCTCAGTCTGTAACTCTCAATTTCAAAAAAATCTTTTCGTAGTGTTCGTGGACGCTGCAATGTCAACGAGTAACTTAAGTCCATGGAACCTGCCACGTCCTCGAGGCACATACGTTCATGGACGCTCAAACGTCCTTTTGCATTAATTAATAGAGCTAATTAACTGGATACATCCTTACATGATGAGCATAAAAAAATTGCTACAGGTGCTCAAAAAATGTGTATTACTGACAGTTAAAAGATAAATTTCTTCTGGAACAGTTGCCCTTGTAACTGATAAAAAAAAAGTTTTACTGGTGATGAGCTTTTTGGGAGAGGGTTTTAAGATATGTGATATTAAATGAACACAAGTGATATAGCTCATGCAAATAAAAAAAAACCTTATTACATGTTTACACAATCCATTTAGATTTGTATCTGTTTACCTCTACTGTGTACATTTAGTAAGATTTATAATGATAGCATCTGGTTCATTTCTTGACATTTTAATACCAAGTACAGTTTTATGTTCAATAATATCATCACTGATACTAGGAATAACAGTTTCTTCCTCATATTAAGAACCTTGGAAGTTTTACGACAGCCAAGAAAAATTCTTATTGCTTCATTAAGAATCTTATACAGGCTATGCGCATCATATTCTCAATATTCTTTGTTATACCCCTTATTAGCCTTGCTGAGCCACTTGTGTTGGTAACTAACCTCCCTCAATTATGGTTAACAACGTATCACGCACGCGTACGCACACACCCACCTTCATAAAACAGGCCAAGTGTCTAGTGACAATAGCCTCTGACAGATAATAACTGACACTTCCCCCCCCCCTGACAAATGCACCCACAAACCCGTGTCACACCATCTTCCTCCTCCTTGCACACTCACACACGGGAGACTGAGCACCAGGCTCTGGCAATATCCACCCTCAAGCCAAACTCCCTTATTAACACGTCATTAAGACCTCGCTCATGTCTTTGGTGAAGCCGGAGCGTCTTATCCCCTTTGAAGACGCTAGAGGACGTGCAAACACAATCACGAGACGGAGAGAGATATATCTCGCTGAGAAGATGAGATTAAGTCAGAGGTAACATGGGAAGGAATAATCTGAGTCGAGTATATATGAGAAATACGAGCAAGGGATGACAGGATGAACAGACACGCAAGTTATTTTTTTTCATTATGTTTATGTTAAGCGTTAAACCCCGTGGGTCACTCAGCGCAAGGTGTGGTGAAGGCTCGATCCTATGTTCGTTAAACGTGAGACACGCTACTTAACTATACTACCCTAATGTTTCCGAAATAGAGAAAAAAGAAGAATGGAAAGGCACTGAAATTAATATAATACTTAAATAGATGGAGAGATATGAGGAGAGATATAAGCACAAGGAGAGGGAAAGAAAAGAGACAAGCTGGCTGAAGAACAAAAGCATCAATGACAAACAGCAAGACTTGAACACAGAGTGGACACATCTGTGAACATCCTCGTTAAAGCGTCGCCATGACAACATCTGGGAGACAAAATACTGAAGGCTCAGGTAGTCAGTTGTAGAGCATTCCACCTTTCTTGTTTGGTTGTTGTCGTTGTGTTGCTGTTGTCATTATCATAATTACTATTAATATTATTAGTATTATTATTGACTGGCTGTCACTACTGTTGCTTTTGGTAAATATAATGATAAACTAAGCAACCTTGTCCCTCAAGTATTATTTAAGTATCCATGATAATAAGGCATACGAGGCATATACACCGACAGGTGTATTTCTCAGTATGTATACACCAAGTTTAGCCCCTATAAAATCCCTCACCTTCCCTCTCCCTCCTGTCGTTCACCATCGTTCAATAAACATTCTCTTCCCGCGATGAAGTTATCATATATAGAATATAGCCGCAGATTGCGGGTGTACCCAATTTTGCTTAAAAAAATTCACTCAAACTTAGTTTTTCAATTTCCATACACCCATTGACCAACAAAAATGTAAACATCTTTCTCTCTTTCCCTCTTCTCGTTCATATGCCAAGTGCTAGCTCCCTCGGGGGACACTTGATAACTTGCAGGTACTAGATGGGAAGAAAATTAAAGGGAAAGACAGAAACACGTGAGGCCTCCAGTGCCACTCTCTGCATAACAACAAGGCCTAGAACTTCAGAGACTAAATTTATATAGGTAAAATACACATTGTAGGCCTATCCACCATCCCTACCCGCACCACCATGTGTAAAACAAGGTTATCCACACAGGTCGCATGAACCCACTCACCACTTTGACATACCTCTGATAAGTTTCCAGAGTCTCACTACTCTCGGAGTCCGGCTATGTGCCAGGCTCGCCTTGTGCTAGCCTGATCAACCAGGCTGTTGCTACTGGAGGCCCGCTACCCCACATATCCATCACAGCCTGGTTGATCTGGCACCTGGTGAAGATACCAATACACCTGATTCATCCTAGAAGCCAGGTGAACGAGGTGTACTGTTCTGTTGAAGCACACTGAACAGAAGCAAATGTTCTGTTCAATGTGTTTCAACTGCTAAGGGGAGTTGGGGTTATTAGCACAAAGTAAATAACGATTAATAACATGCTGGATACAATCACTATTATCTGGTGTGTGACCTCACTCTTTATTACTGCAAAAGATCTGATGGGTATTATTAACTTTACTATTTATGGACCTGTTTGATTCTCTCTATACGAGACTGATAAAGGATTTATTGTTTTGCACATTTCCCGCCCCAGGCTGCCTTCCATAAGGTCCCTCCCTCCCTCCCTCCCTCCCTCCCTCCCTCTCTCTCTTTCTCTCTCTCTCCATCACATATACACCCTCCCGCCTTTCTTCCCTCCCTCACGCCCCAAACACGCACATGTGCCCAGGTGTTTCTATAACTCCTGGTATATACGAACATATGCACGTAAAATGACAGGGTTGGATTCCATGTGTGTCATTTACCTCACGAACGTTTATGCACAGTCCAGTCCAATCGAGCCTGTGTTCATTACAATCACTCCTTCCCTCGTAAATAAAACTATGATTGCCTGTCTCTCGCCAATTAGTTTGGCAGTGGGCATGTAACCGCTGGTTTGAAGGCCACATAAATAATATGACTATAAATAAATGCGTGTGTGTGTGTGTGTGTGTGTGTGTGCTGGTGTGTTTATGAACGCGCGTGAGTGTCGGGAGGAGCAAGGCTACCTGTGAGGGCTGAACAAATGGGCCTATGGCGTGACCAGAGGGAAGATGAATCGATGGTAACACGCATTGTCCGGGTGTCTTGTTTCTCACCCCTACTGCCACGGCTGACGCCAGTTACGACCACAACCCACAACACACGCAAACCACAACGACACGCAAACCACAAAGACACGCTCGCAGGGACACGAAAACCCACAACGACACGGAAACCACGGTGACAACCTCACAGCAACACGCAAACTACAACGACACACTCAACACAGGAAAACCACAACGACACTACAAAATCCTGATATTTACGGAGTCTAAGTGAATGAGGAAGATAAACACCGAGAGATGAGGCTTGATCATACTTCCTTCTTTAATATATGAAAACACTAAGAATATGAAATGAATACACCCCCAAGCCCCCCACTCACAAATTTAACACATCACACTATCAAACTATACATGAGTATGCCTGCATTATAACCACAGTGAAAAGTAGTATTAATACAAGCGCTTGTGTGAGAAATCGCGTAATCGCATAGGTATTTCTACGTAAACGAGAATGAGGTAATCTAGAGAGAGAGAGAGAGAGAGAGAGAGAGAGAGAGAGAGAGAGAGAGAGAGATTGGTCTGCTTGTTGTTACAAGGGTAATCGTCCCCATCTCCCTGCTTCCGGATCCCAAATCAGGCCTCAGAGTAATCAAATTTTGTGATCAAATGCAATTCACTTTAGTTCCAGCGAGGACCTCTCTCTCTTCCCTCCACTTCTCTCACGAATTTAGCATACAAGTCTTCTCCAGGTTTTCACCTGCGCTACCTCCAGGCCTTCACCTGCGCTACCTCCAGGCCTTCACATGCGCTACCTCCAGGCCTTCACATGCGCTACCTCCAGGCCTTCACATGCGCTACCTCCAGGCCTTCACATGCGCTACCTCCAGGCCTTCACCTGCGCTACCTCCAGGCCTTCACCTGCGCTACCTCCAGGCCTTCACCTGCGCTACCTCCAGGCCTTCACCTGCGCTACCTCCAGGCCTTCACATGCGCTACCTCCAGGCCTTTACATGCGCTACCTCCAGGCCTTCACATGCGCTACCTCCAGGCCTTCACATGCGCTACCTCCAGGCCTTCACCTGCGCTACCTCCAGGCCTTCACCTGCGCTACCTCCAGGCCTTCACATGCGCTACCTCCAGGCCTTCACATGCGCTACCTCCAGGCCTTCACCTGCGCTACCTCCAGGCCTTCACCTGCGCTACCTCCAGGCCTTCACATGCGCTACCTCCAGGCCTTCACATGCGCTACCTCCAGGCCTTCACATGCGCTACCTCCAGGCCTTCACCTGCGCTACCTCCAGGCCTTCACATGCGCTACCTCCAGGCCTTCACATGCGCTACCTCCAGGCCTTCACATGCGCTACCTCCAGGCCTTCACATGGGCTACCTCCAGGCCTTCACATGCGCTACCTCCAGGCCTTCACATGCGCTACCTCCAGGCCTTCACATGCGCTACCTCCAGGCCTTCACATGCGCTACCTCCAGGCCTTCACATGCGCTACCTCCAGGCCTTCACATGCACTACCTCCAGGCCTTCACCTGCGCTACCTCCAGACCTTCACCTGCGCTACCTCCAGGCCTTCACCTGCGCTACCTCCAGGCCTTCACCTGCGCTACCTCCAGGCCTTCACCTGCGCTACCTCCAGGCCTTCACCTGCGCTACCTCCAGGCCTTCACATGCGCTACCTCCAGGCCTTTACATGCGCTACCTCCAGGCCTTCACATGCGCTACCTCCAGGCCTTCACATGCGCTACCTCCAGGCCTTCACATGCGCTACCTCCAGGCCTTCACCTGCGCTACCTCCAGGCCTTCACATGCGCTACCTCCAGGCCTTCACATGCGCTACCTCCAGGCCTTTACATGCGCTACCTCCAGGCCTTCACATGCGCTACCTCCAGGCCTTCACATGCGCTACCTCCAGGCCTTCACATGCGCTACCTCCAGGCCTTCACATGCGCTACCTCCAGGCCTTCACATGCGCTACCTCCAGGCCTTCACATGCGCTACCTCCAGGCCTTCACCTGAGGTACATCCTAGTACAGGAATGCTTATATTGTCTTTACTATTTTTTTACAAGCAATAAACTCCAGGGGTCCGTCTACGTATCCTTCTTAAGAAGGACACATCTTCAGACCACTATATCTCAAGAAGGACACGTCTTCAGACCATTACTTCCTAAAGACACGTATCCAGACCACAACAACTAAAGTATACGTTTCTAGACTACTACATCTCAGGGACACGTCTCCAGAGTACTATATCTCACGTCATCAAACTCTCACATGCCACTCCAACTTGAGTACAATACTAACATAAGCAAGTCTACGAAACTTTTAAAAATGCAACTGCAGAAGAACTTTGAGGATAATCACAGGGTGAGGGATGGAGGGAGGGGTTGGTCTCCGTGTGGGCAAATGTGGGTGTAGGTGCGTGAGAGAGGTCTGGGTGTAGTTGTGGGCGAGTATGTAAGGGTCCTCACTGGATGGGTTTATTTAGGTACAATTACACTTTTTTTTTTTTTTTTTTTTTTTGGGGGGGGGGATAAATTACAATCGTCTTACTTAGCAACGTGTGTAAATAAAGAACTAACACCAAAAAGTTCAGGGTGACATATTTCCATTAGATTCCTTGTAAACCTTAACTATCAGTGCAACATGAAAAATATTTTGTTCTGACTTTCAACCCGAAGGGCTAGTCACCCAGGATAACCCGAGAAAGTCAGTGCGTCATCGAGGACTGTTTTATTTCCACTGGAGTCCTTCATCTTGTCCTCAAGGATGCGACCAACACCAGTCGACAAACACCCAGTTGTCTACTTACTAGCTAGGTGACCAGGGACAGCAGGTGCAAGGAAACACGCCCAGTGTTTCCACCCGGAAGGGGAATGAAATACAGACACTCAGTAGCTGGCAGCAGTATCATGTCTGTTGCGTCCTCACCCTCTCCCTCCCTCATTAGACAAACTTTACTTAACGCTAAAACGCATTAGAGTACAAATTGCGTGTCTCGTAGGAGTGCGTACAACTAGCTTTGTCATTAGCTTACGGAGGATCGAGCCCCTACGATTTTGCTGAACGACCCACAGCTTAGCACTTCAATTACACTGCTTGAGCATTTTATCTACTGGTGGTAATGACCTGCTGCGTCTGGGGAAGCTCCTAAAGGAGAAATAAGGTATCTATTAGGCGAGTAGGGGTGGCAAGTGTAAGGAGACTTGCCACCCCTACGTTAGTCTCCGTAAAGAAGTCCAAAAGGGAGGGCCACAAATAACGATCATGATAGCGGAAAACCATGCCAGAAAGAGCGCCACAAACTAGGTTCATGATGCCACAAACCACGTCCAACATGCTGTAAACAACACTTAAAGCGCCACAAGCCAAGCCCAAAATGCCACAAGACACAAGAACATAAGAAAGAAGGAACACTGCAGCAGGCCTACTGGCCCATGCGGGGCGGATCCATGTCAACCCCCACAAACCACGTTAAAACAGCGACAAACCATACCCAATACCCCACAAACCATACTCACGACTCAAAATTCAGGCTCATGATGCCACAAACTACGCCCAAGACACCGCAAACCAAGCCCCAGAAAGCACACGCCACACCAAACAAAAACATCTCCCCCTTCCCTACCCACAGTCGACAGGACTGCTACCACAATAGGGTGAACCACTCATTAATGTTGCAAACTAACGAGAACAATTAGCGGGGACCTATTAGCAACACGTGGTCCTAATTACCCAGACAACTACCTGGTCGCTCATTGTAATGACCTGGACCATTGGTTCCTTATTGGCACACTTATCAACCACCTTGTTACCCCGATATTTATTAGACAGAAAATATTACAGGAATATCTCACGTTTGTTTTGCCTTCAGATAATATTGCTCCCATAAAGAGTGAGGAGGGGGAAAGGGGAAATAAAATAGGAAGTGAGGATAGGGAAGGGGCAGTGAGGATTAGGAAATGAGAAATGGGGATAAGGAAAACGAATATGAATATACGGAAATGGGAACTGAAGAAAGAGAAAGGGAAAAATGAGATGAGTAGGGAAAATGAGAAGAGTAAGGGAAAAGTGAGGGGTAAAGGGAGGCGAGAGAAGGGAAAAGTGAGGGGTAAAGGGAGGCGAGAGAAGGGAGAATGAGATTATATTAAGATTTTGCCGACGAAGTGGCTAGATTATTACGCACTCCATATCCATCATGCGGAAGGTAGCGCAAGAACATA
>NC_091329.1:13397583-13487583 GCF_038502225.1 Cherax quadricarinatus | reverse complement strand
GTGTATGGTGTAGGAGGTAGGTTACTGAAAGCAGTGAAGAGTTTTTACGAGGATAGTGAGGCTCAAGTTAGAGTATGTAGGAAAGAGGGAAATTTTTTCCCAGTAAAAGTAGGCCTTAGACAAGGATGTGTGATGTCACCGTGGTTGTTTAATATATTTATAGATGGGGTTGTAAGAGAAGTAAATGCGAGGGTTTTGGCAAGAGGCGTGGAGTTAAAAGATAAAGAATCACACACAAAGTGGGAGTTGTCACAGCTGCTCTTTGCTGATGACACTGTGCTCTTGGGAGATTCTGAAGAGAAGTTGCAGAGATTGGTGGATGAATTTGGTAGGGTGTGCAAAAGAAGAAAATTAAAGGTGAATACAGGAAAGAGTAAGGTTATGAGGATAACAAAAAGATTAGGTGATGAAAGATTGAATATCAGATTGGAGGGAGAGAGTATGGAGGAGGTGAACGTATTCAGATATTTGGGAGTGGACGTGTCAGCGGATGGGTCTATGAAAGATGAGGTGAATCATAGAATTGATGAGGGAAAAAGAGTGAGTGGTGCACTTAGGAGTCTGTGGAAACAAAGAACTTTGTCCTTGGAGGCAAAGAGGGGAATGTATGAGAGTATAGTTTTACCAACGCTCTTATATGGGTGTGAAGCGTGGGTGTTGAATGTTGCAGCGAGGAGAAGGCTGGAGGCAGTGGAGATGTCATGTCTGAGGGCAATGTGTGGTGTGAATATAATGCAGAGAATTCGTAGTTTGGAAGTTAGGAGGAGGTGCGGGATTACCAAAACTGTTGTCCAGAGGGCTGAGGAAGGGTTGTTGAGGTGGTTCGGACATGTAGAGAGAATGGAGCGAAACAGAATGACTTCAAGAGTGTATCAGTCTGTAGTGGAAGGAAGGCGGGGTAGGGGTCGGCCTAGGAAGGGTTGGAGGGAGGGGGTAAAGAAGGTTTTGTGTGCGAGGGGCTTGTATCATGTGGGAGTTCGATATGGACTTCCAGCAGGCATGCGTGAGCGTGTTTGATAGGAGTGAATGGAGACAAATGGTTTTTAATACTTGACGTGCTGTTGGAGTGTGAGCAAAGTAACATTTATGAAGGGATTCAGGGAAACCGGCAGGCCGGACTTGAGTCCTGGAGATGGGAAGTACAGTGCCTGCACTCTGAAGGAGGGGTGTTAATGTTGCAGTTTAAAAACTGTAGTGTAAAGCACCCTTCTGGCAAGACAGTGATGGAGTGAATGATGGTGAAAGTTTTTCTTTTTCGGGCCACCCTGCCTTGGTGGGAATCGGCCGGTGTGATAATAAAAAAATATAATAATAATAAATAAATATATATATATATATATATATATATATATATATATATATATATATATATATATATATATATAAAACATCACCGGCATCCAAAAAATCCCTCAGTCATGTGTGGTTAATGACCTTGACAGATTTGCCACACCAGTTGTGTGGTTATTGACCTTGACAGTGCTGCCACACCAGTTGTGTGGTTATTGACCTTGACAGTGTTGCAACACCAGTTGTGTGGTTATTGACCTTGACAGTGTTGCCACACCAGTTGTGTGGTTATTGACCTTGACAGTGTTGCAACACCAGTTGTGTGGTTATTGACCTTGACAGTGTTGCAACACCAGTTGTGTGGTTATTGACCTTGACAGTGTTGCCACACCAGTTGTGTGGTTATTGACCTTGACAGTGTTGCAACACCAGTTGTGTGGTTATTGACCTTGGCAGTGTTGCCACAACAGTTGTGTGTGGTTACTGACCTTGACAGTGTTGCCACACCAGTTGTGTGGTTATTGACCTTGACAGTGTTGCAACACCAGTTGTGTGGTTATTGACCTTGGCAGTGTTGCCACAACAGTTGTGTGTGGTTACTGACCTTGACAGTGTTGCCACACCAGCTGTATGTGGTTACTGACCATGGCAGTGTTGCCACACCAACTGTGTGGTTACTGACCATGGCAGTGTTGCCACACCAGTTACATGTTATTGACCTTAGCAGTGTTGCCACACCAGTTATATGTTACTGACCTTACTAGTGATGCCACAAGAGTTGTGCGTTGTTAGTGACCGTGCCAGTGTTGCCATCCCGTTATGTGTTATTTGTCAATTTGGCGGAATTGCCATATCAGTTTTGTCATTTAGCAGCGTGGTTATACTGTTTCCAACCAACAGATGCAATAAGGTCTACAAAATGTACAAATTTTACATGACTAAATGAAACTATAGATGACAGCATCAAACTATAGATGACAGGAACAAACTATAGATGACAGGAACAAACTATAGATGACAGGAACAAACTACAGATGCCAGAACCAACCAACTGATGGCGGAAGCAAACAATGTACGGCAGAATCAACCTACAGATGACAGGAACAAACTATAGATGACAGGAAAAACTATAGGTAACAGGATTAAGCTAGACAATGCTTACACTTGGCGTCACAGGCTGAGCGTCCGGCATATTGAGGATCAAGTGTGAAAGTGTGTTTAACTCTCTGAGTCGCAACAGTTTTACTGTTCATTATAACAGAAACAATAACGTGTAAAAATAACGGTTATATAAGAATTATGAAACAATGATACATTACCTGATTTTGTGTTCACGTTATACATGTAACAAAATGAGAGGCGGAAAAAAGAACACTAAGAGGTGAACGAAGAGGTAGTAATGAAGAGGAATGAGAGGTGACGAAAGGAATGACTGCAGGAATAGTGAAAGGTGAAAAAGGAAGAGGAGTGAGTACAAGAAGAGGAATGAAAGGTGAAAAACGAAAAGAAATGAGTACAGGAAGAGGAATGAGAGGCGAAAAAGAAGAACGAGTACAGGAAGAGGAATGAGAGGTGAAAAAGGAAGAGGAGGAATGAGAGGTGAAAAAGGAGGAGGAATGAGAGGTGAAAAAGGAGGAGGAATGAGAGGTGAAGAAGGAAGAGGAAAGGTGAAGAAAGAAGAGAAATAAGAGGTGAAGAAGGAAGAGAAATGAGAGGCGAAGAAGGAAGAGAAATGAGAGGTGAAGAAGGAAGAGAAATGAGAGGTGAAGAAGGAAGAGAGATGAGAGGTGAAGAAGAGAAATAAGAGGTGAAGAAGGAAGAGAAATGAGAGGTGAAGAAGGGAGAGAAATGAGAGGTGAAGAAGGAAGAGAAATGAGAGGTGAAGAAGGAAGAGAAATGAGAGGTGAAGAAGGAAGAGAAATGAGAGGTTTACACAGAAGACGAATGTTAGGGTTTACAAAAAGAAGGTCGGTGAGGGTATAAGGGAAGAGGAGGAATGTGAGAGTTATGAAGATGAATGAATGAAGGAAGACAATTAAAGGGTGGTGAAGGGAGAGAGAAAGATAATAAAGAAACATAAAAGGTGCAGCAATGGAAGATAATGACGATCTCCGCAAGAGACAGCAGGAGTGGACTGATGCAATTAAGACAAGGGAGAAAAGAGAGAGAGTAAGAGAAAAGACCATCACAGGAGAGGAAGATAAAAGAGAAAGTGACACTACAGAAGAGGGAGACAGACAGCAAGTAACAATATAATACAAAAGGGGTAATCAGTTCAGGACAAAGATCAAAACTTGTCCCCGATTTAAAACACACACACCCACCCGTAGTCTCCCAGCATATGAGTATTAAGTGTTTAGATTCTAACGTTCCTTGTTTTCCCACACCCACCCTGCTTCCAAACGTATCCCGACCGGCTTCGTTTTAAAATACACGTTTAAACAGATCTCTGAACCTGTCAATTAAACTAAATTTAAATAAAATGTGAAAAAGCCGGGAAGCGTTAAGAAACTGACGTACTAAGAGGAGTACAGGTTGTAAAGGTGTAGAACAGTGTAGTTAGTCAGTTTTGTTGACGTAGAGAGTTGCTAACAGTACTAACTCGCCACTATCATAACCGAGTCTCCGCTAACTTAATACTAACTCGCCGCTATCACTACCAAGTTCTTGCTAACTTACAGTACTAACTTCACAATGCACCATTACAGGCGGAGGGCAGCGGCCCCCACAAACATGGCTACTACAAAAACACAAAAGAAAGCTTTATCACGAGAACATTTCGCTCACCGAGAGCATTATTATGACACTAAAAACTCTCCCCTAGGCGAAACGTTGTCTTAATATAGGTTCCAATACACTTAAATTCAAATCTGTTGCTATCGTGTCATATAGATAACCACAAGGAGGCCTGGTCACAGACCGGGCCGCGGGAGCGTTGACCCCCGGAACTCTCTTCAGGTAAACTCCAGGTAAACAATATGATCACCGATCAAAGACTCTCAGGAGCAAGAAAAACCGTATGAAAAATTCGTTGCAGACCGGAAACTTCAAGACATACAAGAACTGACGAATGAAAAAAAATCTCCCTGCACTTTAGGCTGAAGTTGCACTAATACGAGCCGCTAAACCCGTGCGAGTCATTCAACGCTAATGTGACCTAATGTAGGAGTCAGCGCTAAATGGGAAAAGAGCGTTGAGTGAGAGGAGCCAGCGTTGGCTGGGAGAAGTCAGCGTTGATTAGGAGCCAATTTTGGGAGGGAGGTGCCAGCATTGGGTGGGAGGAGCCAGCGATGGTTAGAAGGAGCCAGCGTTGATTGGGAGGAGCCAGCGATAGTTGGGAGGGGCCAGCATTAGGTGGGAGGAGCCAGCGTTGATTGGGAGGAGCCAGCGATGGTTGGGAGGAGCCAGCGTTGATTGGGAGGAGTCAGCATTGATTGGGAGGAGCCAACTTTGGTTGAGAGGAGCCAGCGTTGACTGGGAGGAGCCAGCGTTGATTGGGAGAAGCCAGCATTGGGTGGAAGGAGCCAACATTGGGTAGGAGGAGCCAGTGTTGATTGGGAGGCGCCGGCGTTGACTGGGGAGGAGCCAGCGTTGGTTAGGAGGAACCAGCGTTGAGCGTGAGAGTCCAGCGATGAGTGGGAGGGGCCAGCGTTGGATGGAAGGCGAGGGGGAGGTGGAGGGTAGAAGACGTGAAAAGGTGATGCTGATAAAGACAATTTTCTATTAAATTCAGAGATTATCTGGGTGGAGGAAGAAGTAAGGAACGAGATCTCCAGGAGACGGAGCGGGAGGGAGGCAGGTGGGGAAGGAAGGCAGGAGGGAGCAGAGCAGAGATAGAGGGAAAGCAGAGAGAATATAGTAGGAAGAATAGGAAGAATGAGAGGGAGGGGTGGCAAGTGAGAGGTCACAAGGGGAGTAGAGGATGAAGAACGTAGGTAAGAGAGAAGAAGAGATGAAAACAGGATAGGTGAGAAAGAAGGGAAGGTGTAGTGGATGGCAGGGTTGAGACCAAGAGGAGGAGGACGAGGATAGGACACATCACAGCCAATGAAACCGGAAAGGAAATAGAATGCAACGCTTCCTGCCACTGACACTGCTACTGTTGAAGTTACATCTGCTATTGTTACAGTTACACTGGCGCTAAACCCTTGTGAATCACTCAGCCCGAAAAGTTTATAGAAATATGCAAATCAATAATGGTAACCTTAATTTTGCAAGGGGTGGACCGGTAAGAAAGCGGAAGGCCTCGGTCAGATGACCAAAATCTCCAGCTACGGATCATCATATGACTAAGACCAGCGTCAGAAAACACTTATTCTGTTTCCTGACAAACGTTACCTAACTCAGCACAAAGTGTGGTAGAGGGTCGATCCCTTGAGCGTGGTGCTATGTGTATGTGCAGGTGAGCCTGGTGAGGCGGCTGCTACCTACGAAACATCTCTCAGCATCCCGCTGTAAAAAAACAGCAAGTTCTTGAGTTCTAACTAGATGGAAATTCAGGCAAACTGCTTTGTTTTCTTCCCTGGGAGAGGCCAGGTCCTGACATTCCAGGGATTGGATGAGACAGTTCACGAATGTTTTGTCTCCTACCAGTCCTCTCAACCCTCAGGGCCGCGACCCTGGACCAGACCAAGAGGACGCAGGGGGAGGATGCAGCTGCCCAGTTTAAGGGTAAGGGGAGGACGCAGCTGTCCCCAGGGCAAGGGGATTGAACCACTTAGAATTTTGACCCAATAAGCCTAATACATGTAAATAATAATTAGGAAATACTGACCTAGAATATTAGGCCTATAGACCAATTTCCTAAATTCCTGCTAAGACTGATGGTCTGTTTTGAGTGTGGACGCCTGACTGCCCCTTCGGAGAATTTGCTCAAAAGCTAAACCTTTATACGTAAACCTTGTTAATTACTAGTTAACTAAGATCCCAGTCTCAGGACATGGTATAGCAGATACATGAATGACACTGTATACAATACTTTTATACTATATAGACAACATTACTAACTACACAAACAATACTACTAACTACACAATATTACAAAAACCAAACTACTAACTACACAGGCAATACTATTAACCTGGCTACGGGGACGGTGACCTCCGGAAGCAGCTCCAGGTTGATCCCCCTCAAGGAAGGTTCCTTGATGTTGGTGAGGGGCTCTTGATTTAGGGAATTGGATCTGTGCTCCAGTTCCCCGAATTAAGCCTGAATGCCTTCCACATCCCCCCCCCCAGGCGCTGTATAATCCTCCGGGTTTAGCGCTTCCCCTTGATTATAATAATAATAATCCAGGTTGATCAGTCAGGAGGCCTCTGGTCTGGGACCGGCCCGCGGGGTGTTGATCCCGAAAAAACATCCTTTTGGTACCTTCCCCTTCTGTGCCGAGGGAAGAATTACCCTCTCACCACCTCCCTCTGTACCGAGGGGAGAATGACCCGGCCCCCTCCTTACCCCATCTTCTCCGTCTTTGTTCGTAACATTCCCATTGAAAGTTTTCTATCGAATCTAATTACATCCATGTTACTTGTTCCCTGGCGAAACACACTCAAGTTTAGAAGGGATACAGAAAGATTAAAGAGGATGTGAAGAAAGGATAGTATTAGTGCAGAGGGAGGAGAGTGGTAGGGAAGAGGAGGAAGGAGGAGGAGAGTGATAAAGAAGAGGAGGGAGGATAGTAATGATGAGAAGTGGCCTCGCTCTCGCCAATCTCGTCCACGAGATGACGCTCTATAGAGTAATACACAAATAACCCACACATAGGAGAAAGAAGTTTATGCTCGATAATTGGTTGTAAATATGTCCATCCTTGTGAGTTCATTACCTTTGTACCTTGTTCAGCTATCAAAACTTTGGGGTTAAGTCCCTGGACCCATTATGTACCTTTGTAATCCTTTGACTACCGTCCACAGGATGGGTATGAGGTGCATAATAAATATAATAAACTAAATTAAACTATGACCATAATTTTTAAAGGGGTGGACCGGTAAGCCAGCAGAAGGCCTCGGCCAGATGACCAAACATTCCAACGGCGAGTCATCTGAGTAAGATCCGCGTCAGGAGATACTTGTTCTGTTTCCTGACGAACCTTACCAAACCTAAACTTATACACAAATAACCCGCACATAGAAGAGGAGCTTACGACGATGTTTCGGTCAGACTTGGACCGAGAATTATTTGTGAATTGTTCCAGTCACAGTATTGTGCCTTTTTGGTCTTCATAGAGTGGTAGTGGGACGTCCTCTGCGGTCTTTCATTCTACAACTGTGTTTTTACTCTTAGTAGTAATAGTAGTAGCAGCAACAGCAGCAGCATTTGTAGCATCATCATCATCATCATCATCATCATCCAAGAGCTTACTACCACTATTTTTCTGCTAGCTCTCAAGAGTCAAACGTGGCCCACTCCTTCCTGATAAACGCTCTCAGGAACTGAAGCTACTCTCTTTCCCTGAAGCAAATCCATTTACTACCTAATCCCCAAGTACTGTATAACTCCTACGGATTTAGCTCTTCCCCTGCATATAATACTAAGATCATTAACCAAAATTCAGTTTCAACCTGACCTACCTTCTATGGTCAACATTCCCACATGGCGTCAGGTTGCAATACTTGAGCACCTTATTAACGTACAATACAGGATGTCCCACGAGACTAGAATCATACCATGGGTTTTCACCTCTTGAGGAGCGTACTATAAGTGCCTTCAATCACAGAGTCTGCTCGAACACATCCACTGAGACTGCTTCGAGACGGTCTGTAATATGTGAATTGCCTTTAAGGCAGCTTTTTGTTTTGTATATATTATGTATATGTATATTTTTCTAAAGGTGAGTTTATCTGTCCTTCCTGATGATCAACCATCAAGTATTGACAACTTGTTTAACATTTTGTGTAGGAGTTTACGAAGTATGAGTGGGCTTAGGGTGGCTTATTTATAAATAACTTTATATTTACCCTTAGAAAGGTATTTTAAACCCCCCTTTGTCGTCCTCAACTTCGTAACAGCCTGTAACTCAAAACCCACAAGAAAATGCAACAGCCGTAACATGCAACACTGCCTACCGAGGAACCATGCAATAACCCTCTTTCCCCGTTCACTGACTTTGCAGCTCTCATTCCCCGTCAACTTCAGTAGGCAGCTACACGCATCAAGTTAAGTACCTCATTACCCTTACCCCGCCTCAAAGGAACTATAACCTTTAAGTTGTTGCGCAGCAACTAAGGAGAAGTAAGCTGCTCTAACAGCAGCCATTGCTCGTGTACTGTTGCAGCTACAGCGGAACTTTGTGGCGGAAACGAGGATATACGCCTGAGGGGGAGTTTGGTTCCTCCTCATACCAAGTTGGTATTTAATTAATTACCGGTGAAACATTGGACCTGTTTGCGAGTAACAACGGAACTTAATGTTCGATTTACCAGTTGATCTTCTATCATATGCCTCTTAATATAGTTTATTATCCAAAAATAATCCGTTGTTATACGTAGCTCACACTGGTGATCCATCTAACAATGATGAAAAGTGGGTTCAATGTTAGAGGGATTCTTTCTGTATTTTTGTATTTATGCATTTGACTTCGTCATGTTTATTACTGGAACACTTTTGGTGTACCTAGTTATAAAAAAATTAATAAAATCTAAAATCTTGTTGCCTTTATTTACTGCCAGAGCACACTTCATAAGCTACTGCAAAATTATTTATCATTATTACTCACAGGTCTTTATTTTTATAGGAAAATGGTGTTCATTAAATAACTTTCCTTTACATTACTACTTACAGTATTGCAGTATTAAAATTTATTTAATATTTATTAGTCCAAATCAGTAGAGTGTAAGTCAGTTCGCAATCTTCAACACTCAGCTTGCAGCTGCTCACTGGCTAGTGTTAGGAAGCGGCATGTTACTTGTTATAGCTGATGCACGCTTCAAAACAAATAAAACTAACAATAATGATAACACTTTAAAGAGCAACATAACACGTTGATACACCCGTTACCACACACACACACACACACACACACACACACACACACACACACACATTCCCTCAAGCTGAAGAAACTGAGCTGAACTTTCCATCCTCGAATATTTTAATATCTTTTTATGGCGCATCCCTCTCAAGTGCATCCCTCTCATGGTGCATCCCTCTCATGGTGCATCCCTCTCATGGTACATCCCTCATGGTACATTCCCCTCATGGTGCATCCCTCTCATGGTGCATCCCTCTCATTTCCAGTCCCTTGTCATGATACATCCTCTGTTCCAATATATCTTCATGGTGTCTTCCTCTTAACTCCAGAACTAGTCTACCTGTGAACCGCAGGACCTTCAAGAGGTGACCCCGTTGCCTGGCTGGCAAAGCTCTCGCTTCAAACACGGAGGTCCCGGGTTTTCGATTCCCGGCGGGGTAGAAATATTTCGACGCGTTTCCTTACACCTGTTGTCCTGTTCACTTAGCAGCAAGTAGGTACCTGGGTGTTACTCGACTGGTGTGGGTGGCATCCTGGGGGACAAAACTGAAGACCCTAATGGAAATAAAACAGTCCTCGATGACGCACTGCCTTTCTTGGGTTATGCTGGGTGATTAACCCTGCAGGGTTAAAAATCCGAACGAAATCTCTCTCTCTTCTTAAGAGCTTTCTACATATGCTGGACCAGGTATTGACTCCTTGCTAGTGCAACATTCTGACACTGCTCTCACATACCTCGTGTATATGTTTTTTTTTTCCTTGCAAATACAGACTTTACATCCGTGCAAGTATTTATATAATTTATAATTTATGTTAAGTGCTAAATGCATGGGGATCATTCAGCGCATGAAGTGGAGGCTTCATCCTCCGTCTGCTGAGCGCCAGACAGACGCGCTTCCTATTTGTACTCACCTAGTTGGTCCCGTGCAAGTAGTTCTTCTTAAGTTTGCTAGCCTTGCATATGCTGCCGATGTGATATGGTTCGTGTAGGCTTGAAGACAAATAGTGGTGCACTTGTATGATGGGATCCAGGCGCATGCGCATGCTTGTGACTGCCTCCATACTTGTGTGTGTATGTGAATCAAAACATTTTTGTCAGTCATAAATATAATTAAATATTAATATTAATGTACGAATGTTAGGTCTGTAAAAAACACTGAAGAGGGAATTTCAACTCTCAGTTGTTTGTAAAATATTTTCCAGTGCAATTTACATACGACTGTACTTTGACACTCAACGCTAAATTTCAGCATGAACATTCTCCAACAACATTCACAAGTTCTCTCGTATAAAGGAAAATTAATTCCGACGAAAACTCCTGTACTGTTTACATGTTCAGTAAAAATATTCCTACTCAACATATATATGTCATCCAAAGCAATATACCCCAACATGTGTAACTGTGGCCGCAGCTCGTTGACCCACACACAGACTCAAAGTCAATCAGTCTTTTCCTCCCTTCCTCAGTCTCTCTGTCTGTGTCTGTCTGTCTGTCTGTCTGTCTGTCTGTCTCTCTCTCTCTCTCTCTCTCTCTCTCTCTCTCTCTCTCTCTCTCTCTCTCTCACACACACACACAAACAGCCACCAGAATTTAATGATAATTCATTCCCATTCATTTCAACAAAAGGCCCGATTTTTAAATTACGGAAATAGATGCAGAAAACACAATACATGACGGTTTATTTTTTTTTTTTTTTAGAAACAGCGTGACTGATAGTTGGAATGGAATTTGGAGATAAGGAAAAGCGCGCCACAATGACTTATATATATATATATATATATATATATATATATATATATATATATATATATATATATATATATAAATATAAATATATATATATATATATATATATATATATATATATATATATATATATATATATATATATATATATGTCGTGCCGAATATGTAAAACTGGTCATTTAGCAAGAACTCATTTAAAAATAAGTCATTTCTGAAATTTTCTTTTATACGGTTAAAGATATATTTTTTTTATTAATATTAATGTAAAAATTTTTAATTTTGCACCAAAATAATCTTAGAAAACTTACCTAACCTTATTATAACAAAAGCAATTTATTTTAGCCTAACTCAACTAAATATATTTTAGATTTGTTTACAGTAATTTAATACTAAGCAAACACAGTGAAATATATTTTTTTCGTTAAGTTCAGAATGATTTTGGCGAAATTATTGCATACATAAATTTTCACTTGTCCTATATGGCAAGATGAGCGTTGTTATTTAATCCAAGATAGCAAGTTCTGCCTATTCGGCACGACATATATATATATATATATATATATATATATATATATATATATATATATATATATATATATATATATATATATATATATATTAAATTAACGACGACGAACGCATGCATATGAAGTATATGTATATTTGTGGGCAAGTACTAAATCTATAGGGATCGTATAATTCCTGAGAAATTGGAGGTAATCAGGGGAAGCTTCAAACAATTCGTTCCGCTAAGAGTCCTTCACCAGCATCACGTCATGCCCCATCCCTTCCCTATCCTCCCTTTAAAGGGAAAGGGACCATAAGCATAACTCATTACAGTGTAATAAAAGAATTGATTAAACAATGCCCTCCCAAATGAGTAAGACACATGTGCAACATTTAGGTATTTTGTTGCCGAAACGTTTCGCCTGCGTAGCAAGTTCCATCAGTGGAATACAGAGGTGAATCTAACACCAGATACAGTAATAGTGGTAGAGAGGTAATTCAGGGACAATCAATACCAGAATTAATTCTATTATACTCTCTTTGATTCCCTTTCTTCTTCCTGACTACAGACAAGGACAAACAATTTTTTTTTACACACCTAACTCTGTATATAACTCATACATATTTTCCCTGAACACTTTGCTCAGTATTTATTCTTAAACATTTTCTTTGACTTTTCTAAGTTAATTTAGGTTAGATAGGGTTGGTTTATATAAACATATCAAGGTATATATTTAACCACAAAGAAACATATTAGGAAAAAATGTCACGATGCATCTGGCAACGAAGTGGCCGAGGAAAAATATGAAATGTTCAAATGTGAACGTTCACCACTATTGTTAGGAGAATGTATTGACCAGTGACATCTCCACTTTAGTGGAATTGATAATATATATATATATATATATATATATATATATATATATATATATATATATATATATATATATATATATATATATATATATATATATATATTTTTTTTTTTTTTATTATCACACCGGCCGATTCCCACCAAGGCAGGGTGGCCCGAAAAAGAAAAACTTTCACCATCATTCACTCCATCACTGTCTTGCCAGAAGGGTGCTTTACACTACAGTTTTTAAACTGCAACATTAACACCCCTCCTTCAGAGTGCAGGCACTGTACTTCCCATCTCCAGGACTCAAGTCCGGCCTGCCGGTTTCCCTGAATCCCTTCATAAATGTTACTTTGCTCACACTCCAACAGCACGTCAAGTATTAAAAACCATTTGTCTCCATTCACTCCTATCAAACACGCTCACGCATGCCTGCTGGAAGTCCAAGCCCCTCGCACACAAAACCTCCTTTACCCCCTCCCTCCAACCCTTCCTAGGCCGACCCCTACCCCGCCTTCCTTCCACTACAGACTGATACACTCTTGAAGTCATTCTGTTTCGCTCCATTCTCTCTACATGTCCGAACCACCTCAACAACCCTTCCTCAGCCCTCTGGACAACAGTTTTGGTAATCCCGCACCTCCTCCTAACTTCCAAACTACGAATTCTCTGCATTATATTCACACCACACATTGCCCTCAGACATGACATCTCCACTGCCTCCAGCCTTCTCCTCGCTGCAACATTCATCACCCACGCTTCACACCCATATAAGAGCGTTGGTAAAACTATACTCTCATACATTCCCCTCTTTGCCTCCAAGGACAAAGTTCTTTGTCTCCACAGACTCCTAAGTGCACCACTCACTCTTTTTCCCTCATCAATTCTATGATTCACCTCATCTTTCATAGACCCATCCGCTGACACGTCCACTCCCAAATATCTGAATACGTTCACCTCCTCCATACTCTCTCCCTCCAATCTGATATTCAATCTTTCATCACCTAATCTTTTTGTTATCCTCATAACCTTACTCTTTCCTGTATTCACCTTTAATTTTCTTCTTTTGCACACCCTACCAAATTCATCCACCAATCTCTGCAACTTCTCTTCAGAATCTCCCAAGAGCACAGTGTCATCGGCAAAGAGCAGCTGTGACAACTCCCACTTTGTGTGTGATTCTTTATCTTTTAACTCCACGCCTCTTGCCAAGACCCTCGCATTTACTTCTCTTACAACCCCATCTATAAATATATTAAACAACCACGGTGACATCACACATCCTTGTCTAAGGCCTACTTTTACTGGGAAAAAATTTCCCTCTTTCCTACATACTCTAACTTGAGCCTCACTATCCTCGTAAAAACTCTTCACTGCTTTCAGTAACCTACCTCCTACACCATACACTTGCAACATCTGCCACATTGCCCCCCTATCCACCCTGTCATACGCCTTTTCCAAATCCATAAATGCCACAAAGACCTCTTTAGCCTTATCTAAATACTGTTCACTTATATGTTTCACTGTAAACACCTGGTCCACACACCCCCTACCTTTCCTAAAGCCTCCTTGTTCATCTGCTATCCTATTCTCCGTCTTACTCTTAATTCTTTCAATTATAACTCTACCATACACTTTACCAGGTACACTCAACAGACTTATCCCCCTATAATTTTTGCACTCTCTTTTATCCCCTTTGCCTTTATACAAAGGAACTATGCATGCTCTCTGCCAATCCCTAGGTACCTTACCCTCTTCCATACATTTATTAAATAATTGCACCAACCACTCCAAAACTATATCCCCACCTGCTTTTAACATTTCTATCTTTATCCCATCAATCCCGGCTGCCTTACCCCCTTTCATTTTACCTACTGCCTCACGAACTTCCCCCACACTCACAACTGGCTCTTCCTCACTCCTACAAGATGTTATTCCTCCTTGCCCTATACACGAAATCACAGCTTCCCTATCTTCATCAACATTTAACAATTCCTCAAAATATTCCTTCCATCTTCCCAATACCTCTACCTCTCCATTTAATAACTCTCCTCTCCTATTTTTAACTGACAAATCCATTTGTTCTCTAGGCTTTCTTAACTTGTTAATCTCACTCCAAAACTTTTTCTTATTTTCAACAAAATTTGTTGATAACATCTCACCCACTCTCTCATTTGCTCTCTTTTTACATTGCTTCACCACTCTCTTAACTTCTCTCTTTTTCTCCATATACTCTTCCCTCCTTGCATCACTTCTACTTTGTAAAAACTTCTCATATGCTAACTTTTTCTCCCTTACTACTCTCTTTACATCATCATTCCACCAATCGCTCCTCTTCCCTCCTGCACCCACTTTCCTGTAACCACAAACTTCTGCTGAACACTCTAACACTACATTTTTAAACCTACCCCATACCTCTTCGACCCCATTGCCTATGCTCTCATTAGCCCATCTATCCTCCAATAGCTGTTTATATCTTACCCTAACTGCCTCCTCTTTTAGTTTATAAACCTTCACCTCTCTCTTCCCTGATGCTTCTATTCTCCTTGTATCCCATCTACCTTTTACTCTCAGTGTAGCTACAACTAGAAAGTGATCTGATATATCTGTGGCCCCTCTATAAACATGTACATCCTGAAGTCTACTCAACAGTCTTTTATCTACCAATACATAATCCAACAAACTACTGTCATTTCGCCCTACATCATATCGTGTATACTTATTTATCCTCTTTTTCTTAAAATATGTATTACCTATAACTAAACCCCTTTCTATACAAAGTTCAATCAAAGGGCTCCCATTATCATTTACACCTGGCACCCCAAACTTACCTACCACACCCTCTCTAAAAGTTTCTCCTACTTTAGCATTCAAGTCCCCTACCACAATTACTCTCTCACTTGGTTCAAAGGCTCCTATACATTCACTTAACATCTCCCAAAATCTCTCTCTCTCCTCTGCATTCCTCTCTTCTCCAGGTGCATACACGCTTATTATGACCCACTTCTCGCATCCAACCTTTACTTTAATCCACATAATTCTTGAATTTACACATTCATATTCTCTTTTCTCCTTCCATAACTGATCATTTAACATTACTGCTACCCCTTCCTTTGCTCTAACTCTCTCAGATACTCCAGATTTAATCCCATTTATTTCCCCCCACTGAAACTCTCCTACCCCCTTCAGCTTTGTTTCGCTTAGGGCCAGGACATCCAACTTCTTTTCATTCATAACATCAGCAATCATCTGTTTCTTGTCATCCGCACTACATCCACGCACATTTAAGCAACCCAGTTTTATAAAGTTTTTCTTCTTCTCTTTTTTAGTAATTGTATACAGGAGAAGGGGTTACTAGCCCATTGCTCCCGGCATTTTAGTCGCCTCATACGACACGCATGGCTTACGGAGGAAAGATTCTTTTCCACTTCCCCATGGACAATAGAAGAAATAAAAAAGAACAAGAGCTATTTAGAAAAAGGAGAAAAACCTAGATGTATGTATATATATATATGCATGTGCGTGTCTGTGAAGTGTGACCAAAGTGTAAGTAGGAGTAGCAAGATATCCCTGTTATCTTAGCGTGTTTATGAGACAGAAAAAGAAACCAGCAATCCTACCATCATGCAAAACAGTTACAGGTTTTTGTTTCACAGTCATCTGGCAGGACGGTAGTACTTCCCTGGGTGGTTGCTGTCTACCAACCTACAATATATATATATATATTGTCTTTAAATAAAACATACTTGAAATATAGGGGGTGGTAGGAGAAAATTCTCAAACAGCTTCAGGGAAAACCTTGAGTTTTCCCTGGAGCAAGTTTATTCTTTTCTCTGAGGATGAGGGTCCCCATATATATATATATATATATATATATATATATATATATATATATATATATATATATATATATATATATATATATATATATATATATATATATATATATGTACAAATTAGCAGATTTATGGATTTATGTTATTTTAGAGACTTGATAAAGGTCAGTTGTGAGCGAAATGTCGTCTGTAATAAAGTCTTGATCTGTATTATATGTCTTTATACCCACTTGTCGACCAACAGTCACACTGTTGGGATCAACCCTGATGACTCCTAAAAATCCAACGCTTTCCATTGACAAAAATAAAATAATAATTCTCGTGCCAAGTCCTTCTCGTCTCCTCTTCCTCTTCTCATGATGCTTCATCATCCACCTCCATCCTTGTTTTCTTCTCCACAACCTTCCCTATTGCCGCCTCCACCACCATCTCCCCTGATCCCTCTCCCTCCGCCACCATCTCCCCTGATCCCTCTCCCTCCACCACCATCTCCCCTGATCCCTCTCCTCCATCACCTCCCTTCATGCCTCCTACACCACCCCATCCCCTTATGCATTCTCCACCACCCCATCCCCTCATGCATTCTCCACCACCTCATCCCCTCATGCATTCTCCACCACCCCATCCTCACATGCATTCTCCACCACCCCATCCCCTTATGTATTCTCCACCACCCCATCCCCTCATGCATTCTCCACCACCCCATCCCCTCATGCATTCTCCACCACCCCATCCCCTCATGCATTCTCCACCACCACATCCCCTCATGCATTCTCCACCACCCCATCCCCTCATGCATTCTCCACCACCCCATTCCCTTATGCATTCTCCACCACCCCATTCCCTCATGCATTCTCCACCACCCCATCCCCTCATGCATTCTCCACCACCCCATCCCCTCATGCATTCTCCACCACCCCATCCCCTCATACATTCTCCACCACCCCATCCCCTCATGCATTCTCTACCACCCCATCCCCTCATGCATTCTCCACCACCACATCCCCTCATGCATTCTCCACCACCCCATCCCCTTATGCATTCTCCACCACCCCATTCCCTTATGCATTCTCCACCACCCCATCCCCTCATCCATTCTCCACCACCCCATCCCCTCATGCATTCTCCACCACCCCATCCCCTCATGCATTCTCCACCACCCCATCCCCTCATGCATTCTCCACCACCCCATCCCCTCATGCATTCTCCACCACCCCATCCCCTCATGCATTCTCCACCACCCCATCCCCTTATGCATTCTCCACCCCCCCATCTTATGCATTCTCCACCACCCCATCCCCTCATGCATTCTCCACCACCCCATCCCCTCATGCATTCTCCACCACCCCATCCCCTCATGCATTCTCCACCACCCCATCCCCTCATGCATTCTCCACCACCCCATCCCCTCATGCATTCTCCACCACCCCATCCCCTTATGCATTCTCCACCAACCCATTCCCTTATGCATTCTCCACCACCCCATCCCCTCATCCATTCTCCACCACCCCATCCCCTCATGCATTCTCCACCACCCCATCCCCTTATGCATTCTCCACCACCCCACCCCCTCATACATTCTCCACCACCCCATCCCCTCATGCATTCTCCACCACCCCATCCCCTCATGCATTCTCCACCACCCCATCCCATCATACATTGTCCACCACCCCATCCCCTCATGCAATCTCCACCACCCCATCCCCTCATGCATTCTCCACCACCCCATCCCCTCATGCGTTCTCCACCACCCCATCCCCTCATGCATTCTCCAACACCCCATCCCCTTATGCATTCTCCACCACCCCATCCCCTAATGCATTCTCCACCACCCCATCCCCTTATGCATTCTCCACCACCCCATCCCCTCATGCATTCTCCACCACCCCATCCCGTCATGCATTCTCCACCACCCCATCCCCTCATGCATTCTCCACCACCCCATCCCCTTATGCATTCTCCACCACCCCATCTCATGCATTCTCCACCACCCCATCCCCTCATGCATTCTCCACCACCCAATCCCATCATACATTCTCCACCACCCCATCCCCTTATGCATTCTCCACCACCCCATCCCCTTATGCATTCTCCACCACCCCATCCCCTCATGCATTCTCCACCACCACATCCCCTCATGCATTCTCCACCACCCCATCCCCTCATGCATTCTCCACCACCCCATCCCCTCATGCATTCTCCACCACCCCATCCCATCATACATTCTCCACCACCCCCTTTACCTCCTTTACTGCACGTATAAGTTCTGTCAAGCACCTTAACTACTGGGAACGCTTGGAAGCACTTGACTTGTACTCGTTGGAACGCAGGAGGGAGAGATATATCATAATCTACACTTGGAAAATCTTGGAAGGAATGGTCCCAAATCTGCACACAGAAATCACTCCCTACGAAAGTAAAAGACTGGGCAGGCGATGCAAAATGCCGCCAATAAAAAGTAGGGGCGCCATTGGTACACTAAGAGAAAACACCATAAGTGTCCGGGGCCCAAAACTGTTCAACAGCCTCCCATCAAGCATTAGGGGAATTGCCAATAAACCCCTGGCTGCCTTCAAGAGAGAGCTGGACAGATACCTAAAGTCAGTGTCGGATCAGCCGGGCTGTGGCTCGTACGTCGGACTGCGTGCGGCCAGCAGTAACAGCCTAGTTGATCAGGCCCTGATCCATCGGGAGGCCTGGTCATGGACCGGGCCGCGGGGGCGTTGATCCCCGGAATAACCTCCAGGTAACCTCCAGGTAACCAGGTAACCACCCCATCTCCTCATGCATTCTCCACCACCCCATCCCCTCATGCATTCTCCACCCCATCCCCCCATGCATTCTCCACCACCCCATCCCCTCATGCATTCTCCACCACCCCATCCTCTCATGCATTCTCCACCATCCCATCCCCTCATGCATTTTCCACCACCCCATCCCCTCATGCCTCCTCCATCATCCCATCCCATCCTCTCGTGCCTCCTCCACCACCCCATCCCATCATGCCTCCTCCACCACCCCATCCCATCATGCCTCCTCCACCACCCCATCCCATCATGCCTCCTCCACCACCCCATCCCATCATACCTCCTCCATCACCCCATCCCCACATGCTTCCTCCGCCACCCCATCCCCTCATGCTTCCTCCACCACCCCATCCCCTCATGCCTCCTCCACCACCCCATCCCCTCATGCCTCCTCCACCACCCCATCCCCTCATGCTTCCTCCACCACACCATCCCCTCATGCTTCCTCCACCACCCCATCCCCTCATGCCTCCTCCACAACCCCATCCCCTCATGCCTCCTCCACCACCCCATCCCCTCATGCCTCCACCACCCCATCCCCTCATGCCTCCTCCACCACCTCATCCCATCATGCCTCCTCCACCACCCCATCCCCTAGTGCCTCGTCCATCACCCCATCCCCTCATGCCTCCTCCACCACCCCATCCCCTCATGCCTCCTCCACCACCCCATCCCCTCATGATTCCTCCATCACTCCATCCCCTCATGCCTCCTCCACCACCCCATCCCCTGCCTCCTCCACCACCCCATCCCCTCATGCCTCCTCCACCACCCCATCCCCTCATGCCTCCTCCACCCGATCCCCTCATGCCTCCACCACCTCATCCCCTGCCTCCTCCACCACCCCATCCATTCATGAGCCTCCTCCACCACCTCATCCCCTCATGCCTCCACCACCTCATCCCTCCTCCACCACCCCATCCATTCATGCCTCCTCCACCACCCCATCCATTAATGCCTCCTCCACCACCCCATCCCCTCAATCCTCCACCTCATCCCCTCATGCCTCCTCCACCACCCCATCCATTAATGCCTCCTCCACCACCCCATCCCCTCATGCCTCCACCTCATCCCCTCATGCCTCCTCCATCACCCCATCCATTCATGCCTACTCCATCACCCCATCCCCTCATGCCTCCACCACCTCATCCCCTCATGCCTCCTCCATCACCCCATCCATTCATGCCTCCTCTACCACCACATCCATTCATGCCTCCTCTACCACCCCATCCATTCATGCCTCCTCTACCACCCCATCCATTCATGCCTCCTCTACCACCCCATCCATTCATGCCTCCTCTACCACCCCATCCATTCATGCCTACTCCATCACCCCATCCCCTCATGCCTCCACCACCTCATCCCCTCATGCCTCCTCCATCACCCCATCCATTCATGCCTCCTCTACCACCCCATCCATTCATGCCTCCTCTACCACCCCATCCATTCATGCCTCCTCTACCACCCCATCCATTCATGCCTCCTCTACCACCCCATCCATTCATGCCTCCTCTACCACCCCATCCATTCATGCCTACTCCATCACCCCATCCCCTCATGCCTCCACCACCTCATCCCCTCATGCCTCCTCCATCACCCCATCCATTCATGCCTCCTCTACCACCCCATCCATTCATGCCTCCTCTACCACCCCATCCATTCATGCCTCCTTTACCACCCCATCCATTCATGCCTCCTCTACCACCCCATCCATTCATGCCTCCTCTACCACCCCATCCATTCATGCCTCCTCTACCACCCCATCCATTCATGCCTCCTCTACCACCCCATCCATTCATGCCTCCTTTACCACCCCATCCCATCATGCCTCCTTTACCACCTCATCCCATCATGCCTCCTTTACCACCCCATCCATTCATGCCTCCTCTACCACCCCATCCATTCATGCCTCCTCTACCACCCCATCCATTCATGCCTCCTCTACCACCCCATCCATTCATGCCTCCTCTACCACCCCATCCATTCATGCCTCCTCCATCACCCCATCCCATCATGCCTCCTTTACCACCCCATCCATTCATGCCTCCTCTACCACCCCATCCATTCATGCCTCCTCTACCACCCCATCCATTCATGCCTCCTCCATCACCCCATCCCATCATGCCTCCTTTACCACCCCATTCCATCATGCCTCTTCCTCCTCTCATGATAGCTGACGGTAGAGTTTTACAACGTCACTCATAAAACAATTACAGAGTAGACCTTTATTGCGGTCGTCATAAAAGAATTAAGGGGGATCTGCCCACACAAAGATTCCACTTGTCCTCAGATGAATTATAAGCTCGCCTCGTGGCCGCTGTCATATCTATCTCTGAAGCTGTGTATGAAGCCTACCACCGCTATTTTATCCAACTTTCTTACCACGCTGAGGCTGAAGAAATATTAGAGGAGCACTGCGTAGCTCACTTGTGTATAACGTCTAACAGGGTTAACGTGTATCCTCCTGACTCACAAAGAGACTTTCCCTCTCCACCCTATCAATTCTTCTGAGTCTTTTGTATGTCGTTATCATGTCTTCTCTAGCCCCTCTGTTCTCTACTGTCATCAGATCCTCCCCCCCCCCCCCGTACAATGTATTTCCATCAGCTCTGCTTCAATCTCCTTTCAAACTTCTGCATATTGTTTAGATCTCTAACATACTTTATTAGGAGTGGGCTTCAAGCTGGCCCTGCGTACTCTAAGAGGGGGAATGGTATATGTTACATGAAACTTTTATATAGACTATTTAAGAGTCATTAAAGCTAATCTTTGATGCTTAAAACGCACTTTAGCCGCAGAGGCTGCTTGACTGGTGCGAGCCTTTTAAAAACCTCCACTACAGTACTACTGCCATTAATAGACCAGAGTGTTTAAAGTGTGATATCTTGAGGCTAGATCCCCACTTTATATATGTGAAGACAGGAGGCAGAAATGCTAATTCCCTGACAGCCTGAGTTAGTCTGTACGTGTGGGTGTGAGCGCACGTGCGGGTGTGAGCACGTGTGGATGTGAGAGCACGTGCGGATGTGAGTGCGTATGTATGTGAGCACATGTGTATGTGAACACGTGTATATGTAAGCGCGTGTAGGTGAACACGCGTGTGGGTTGTTTTATATTATTTACAGATCCCTAGAACCGTTCATTACTGAGAGCTCTAAACATCTTCCATTTCTAACATTATTAATTTTCCACTATCATTATCAATTTGTTACTGTGGTCACCAATTCACTCACATTATAAAAATCATAATCACAACGCACGTAAAACCATGCAAAATATATTTTCCGTAATCCATATCCATGATTCGTTCCATGTCACTGGGAATTTTAGAAAATTTAGGAGAAAAAGGAAATATCCCAACCATTTATACCTAAACTAACGCTGGGTTCTTAGTCAAGGAGCCTGTAGGGAGAGTGGCACCCCTCCCAGAAAATAGGTCCCCCTACCCAGAGGGACAAACCACTCAAACTCCATCACCTAGCTTAGGTGATTCAGCTAGGTGACTAGGTGTAGTCATCCAGTTGTAGAACTCCAGGTCTTGGGCCCAGTCGTGTTACACTTTTACCTCTTCTTGTCAGCTTTCATTATATTAAAATACAATACCGACAGGCTGATAAGTTAGGTATCTTTATTCCGAAACGTTTCGTCTACATAGTAGGTTTCTTCACTCGAGAACAGAACAGAAAACACCTTGGACAACTTTTTCTAGTGAGAATGGTTGGATTTGAGTGGGACTGACCTTCTCACCGACTACATTCTTTCTTCTACCAGTGGACTACACCTCACCTTCTGACAGTATATAAGTTTCCATACTGTCGCTTCAATTTCGCATTGTTTCAGATTATGGAACAAAATCTCTTCTCCAGGCTGAGGGACTGACCACCTCAAAACTGCGTCAAGGGTGATGGACTGATTGCATCGTCTTCGCATCTCTACTGCTTCTGCCAACTTTTCTGTGCTCGACTGAAGAAGCCTACTGTGTAAGCGAAACGTTTCGAAATAAAGATGCCTAATTGTTGCACATGTGTCTTACTTATCAACTTTCATTATTTATGGATTCTTCTTTCACTACCATCACACTGTACCCATGTATGGAACTGGCCTCCACTACCATCACACTGTACCCATGTATGGAACTGACCTCCGCTACCATCACACTGTACCCATGTATGGAACTGGCCTCCGCTACCATCACACTGAACCCATGTATGGAACTAGCCTTCACTACCATCACACTGTACCCATGTATGGAACTGGCCTCTGCTACCATCACACTGAACCCATGTATGGAACTAGCCTCCACTACCATCACACTGAACCCATGTATGGAACTAGCCTTCACTACCATCACACTGTACCCATGTATGGAACTGGCCTCCGCTACCATCACACTGAACCCATGTATGGAACTAGCCTCCACTACCATCACACTGAACCCATGTATGGAACTGGCCTCTGCTACCATCACACTGAACCCATGTATGGAACTGGCCTCTGCTACCATCACACTGAACCCATGTATGGAACTGGCCTCTGCTACCATCACACTGAACCCATGTATGGAACTGGCCTCCGCTACCATCACACTGAACCCATGTATGGAACTGGCCTCTGCTACCATCACACTGAACCCATGTATGGAACTGGCCTCCGCTACCATCACACTGAACCCATGTATGGAACTGGCCTCTGCTACCATCACACTGAACCCATGTGTAGAGTTCAGATATAGAAGAGCAAGGCAAGGGGAGAAAACTGTATGGTATAGAATGAGAGGGACAGAAATGGAGGGGAAGATGAGAAGGAATGGAGTTAGAATGTAATGGAAAATATAGAGAAGGGGGTCAGAATGGAAAGGGGGTGGATGTAGTAGTTAGGGGAGGAGGGTAACAGATGAAGTATTTATCTTGCTTATGATAGAAATGAAAGAGAACACATAGATGAAGAAAGGGATAGGAGGTGTTATCTGTTGCCTATAAAAATATGTTAGATGATAGGTAAGACATGTGCAACAGGTGTGTATATTCACTGTTCAAACGTTTAACCTACGCGGTAGGCTTCATCAGTCAAATACAGAGGAGAATGTATTGTAGGAAGCAGGAAAAGTGGCGAGGTCAAGACGATATAATCAGTCCATCAACCTTACAGAAACAGTTTGAGGTGATCAGTCCCTCGGCTTGGAGAAGAGTTCAGCTTAACTCATCGGTATTTTATACAATTTTCAACATGTCAGATTAGTGGGTGTATGAGCAGTGGTGTGGGGTGGGCGTGGCTGAAGTTAAGATGTCACTGAAATCGTAATGACACGATTGCAAACAAACCATACCACGGGCGGGGATAGAACCCGCGATCAGAGAGTCTCAAAACGGTCTGGAGTTTTGAGACTCTCTGATCGCGGGCTCTATCCCCGCCCGTGGTATGGTTTGTTAAGATGTCACATCCTGTTTAGGTGAGGTCACCTGTCAGGTAAAGTTGGATGTTGCCTGGACCATGAGGTCAGGTTCTGGTAATGCGTGTTTTTCGTGTTGTTTTAGTGGTGTGTGGTGGGGAACAGGTGAGGGAGAGGGGGAAGTCTGTTGTTTACGTCTGGCTGTTCCCTGGTAACAGACCAACTGTCTCACCACCTGCAAAGAAATGCTACAAAATATCGTAACGAGTGAAAAAAAAGATACAAGTGCAGTATTATGCGATGCTTTACCGACGACGTTTCGTCTTTATCTGTTTGTTATTTGGACGAAACGTCGTCAGTCTGTAGCAGCTCTTGTTGTAGGTCTCTATTTTAACTTCGTTCTATTTTCTTACTCTTTTACCTTCAGGGATAATACCTTGTTGCTGGTGAAGGCCTCTTGATCCGAGGAAGGGATCTAATTCCTGACTGCCTTCCATTCCCAAGGCTTTCCCCATGAATTTAATAATAATAATAATAATAATTAATAACTACTAATAATAATGATGTTTTCAAACCCCACCCGTTCATTGGTTTATTTTCAATCGTGTTTTAATTAATGATGTTTTCTGTCTCAATTCCTTGTCTGCTCTCTTCCCCCGACATGTCTTTCACCACAAAGACCATGCTGTAATTAACCTCATTCATTATTTAAAGTAATTACTCAGCTGTCATTTGCCTGGTGTCACAGTGAGCAGTAAAAGTTAGTTTACAAAATACCAACAGCCACCCAAACAAAGACTGGTGGAGACATCCCAAGAAAATCAGGTAGACTAGGAGAGGAAGTATACCTGGTGGTATTAATGTTAGATAAAAGAACACAAGCTTTATCAAGTTTGATAAAGCTCCTGAAGAGCGAAACATTACCACAATAAAATGTCACATTAGTTGCACTGGTGTCCTTTTACCTAATATACTTGGTGGGTATACTTGGAGGGTGTTCCGGGGGTTAACGCTCCAGCGGCTCATTCATGACCAGTAGTGAAGTATGTTAGACAGGAAGCAGTGGAGTATATTAGTAATGGAGTACATTAGGAGAGAAAAAAGTGGAGACGAGCTCCATACACGAACTTAAAGGTAAATGCATAACAATGGAGGGAGAGCCCAGGAAGTGGAGCTCGATCTAAACACAGGTGAGCACAGTTAACGAGTACACGACAGAGTGAGGTGGGTGAATTATTCACCATAGCTCGCTCCTCCAGGGAATTTTATCTGGAAGACTATCCCTCCTCTCCCTCGTCCATCTCATCAGTATTCCCAACTCAAGCTCTAGATGGGGAAGCGAGGGGGAGCAAGTTTCATTAACGCATTACTCTCTTCTTGGGCTCAAAAACATAGGTGATGGTGGGTGTGGCAGCGCTGGTGGTGTTGATGGTAATATAATGCCTTCAAGATGGCTATCCTCTTGTTTTTTTTTAAGTGAATCCACAAAAACCTCTCAGTTCAAACCTCAACGTTTTGTGCATCAGCTTGTGAAACGACACAACAGGAGCTTATTGCTATGCTCTTCGGCAGTAAATCCAAATTGAACAGCTAGATCCTTCAGTGTTCCTAATGTTATACTCCCAAATGAAGTGCAATCTAAGAATCGAACTGAATCAAAACTACTTTAGGTAAGATCGCACTGAAGGCGACAGGCGGAGCAGAGGCAGAGGAGAAGAAAGGTTATTTATTCGAGTTTTGAGGAAAGTGCCGGGGCTTGATGCAACTGTCGGGTGAACGAAGACAATTGCAGTGTTGTGAAGGCCAACTGGCCACTCGGTGGCGATACTGTGACGCAAAATTTCCTGCACACATTGGCATTTCTGTTTTAGGAGAGTTGATTGTTGGAAGGTAACCAACCGTGTCTGCTGAAACTTCGACGTGTTCTCATGCCAAAATGCTAAAGCCTGTCCATGAGCTAGTTTTATGGTTGACTGAACCAAGTTCGTGTAACATTATCCAGAGTAGTTCCGGTGAGGTACACTCAGAAATACAGTGGCAACAATCGCAGAAAGGTCGGTCGACACGACTGGTGACGGAACTTTCATTTTCCCACGGTGCAGACGATAATTTGTTGCTCACGTGGCTGAATTGTCTGTCTTGCTAACACTGCCTGTTGGTTGGGGTAGCGAACATGACATATACAGTTTGAACAATTATGTTAGGTTCACTGAGAGCCTCCACTGAACTATCAATAATAACAGAAGACAGCACAACAGGGAATGATGTCTGCTCGAAGGCAAAGAACGATGTCAGTGTCGAATTTGCACTTTTTTATATATATAATTTCATTCAGTATAGCAATTCCAATCAGCATTTTATCTTGAGAAACCACGACGTGTTTCAGATTTACTGTAGTACCTCACCGAGTCACCGCACTGATAGTGTATTGACCAATGAGCCATGACATTTACTATGTGAGCCAAGAACTCAACTTACCGCCAATAAGACATTACAAAACGGTAGAGAAAATCCAGTAAGAAGCTACATGAAGACTTAAAAGTTCCTGAACTTTTGGTTTCCAATACGGTACTTGAATTCCGCTTTGCAGTTTGGTAACCCAAGAACAGAACTGCCTGACTGACCATTGATTCATATAATTGTTACCCAGCGTCTGCCTCAAGTTTCCTCTTCAGGCGTACACAGTCATTAGTGACGGCATCAAAAAACACTTGTCTGGTTCGAGACTCGTCGAGCCACCGTAAGAATGCCAGTCTCTCCAAGCTCCATCTAAAGACTTGGAGTTGTGGCTGAGGTAAATAACAGTTGGTTGAGTCTATAACATCAATCCATTTTAATCATAAAGGACACAAATCACAAAACGGGTGAGGTTCGAACCTTTGGCAAGTGATCCCTGAAACTAGCAGACCAGTGTGCTTTGTTTGCAATCGTGTTAATATTTCGTAAGTCATAAATGACACAATTTCGAGAAGTTAAGTCAGCGGCACAACTCAAAGAATTGAACAAAATTGACAGCTTGTACTCACCTAGTTGTGGTTGCAGGGGTCGAGTCACAACTCCTGGCCCCGCCTCTTCACTGGTCGCTACTAGGTCATTCTTTCTGCTCCATGAGCTTTATCATACCTCTTCTTAAAGCTATGTATGGATCCTGCCTCAACTACATCACATCCAAGACTATTCCACTTCCTGACAACTCTGTGGCAGCTTGTGTGACAGTGAGGCGACGATATCTCCTGAAGCTACATATATAATTTTTTTATACAAGTGTTCTATTGTCGTCACAATTCTTTTCAGTTTTAAAATTTATTTATGCTTTAAAAGTGTGTGTGTGTGTGTGTGTGTGTGTGTGTGTGTGTGTGTGTGTGTGTGTGTGTGTGTGTGTGTGTGTGTGTGTGTGTGTGTATCTCAGAGTGCGTCTGCTCTTTGTGTACTTATAATCATATTTGTAAATATATTTGTATATAATGTATCTTGTGCAATGAAGGAATTTGAAATTATTGTTAAATCCAACAGGGGGAGTGAGACAAGTAGAACAAGTGTTGTGATAAGTGCAACATGGAACTGAATGTTCATAAAGGTAAAATAATGGAAATGAGTGAAGTTTAAAAATAGATCCCATAAAAAAAAATCTACTTTGTGATACTATCTTAGCAGCATATGCTCAAGAAATCTTGAGGTAGCTCTGAACCATTAAGTCACCAGAACATGAATCCATTTTGTAACTCTCAAGCTATATACAAAATACAATTCAGATATATGGACAGTGAAGTGCTTAAGGTGACCCGTGGCTCGGTTGGTAGCGCACTCGCCTCACACATTGAGTGTCCGTGGTTCGTTCCCCGGTAGGGGTGGAAACGTTGAACATGTTTCCCTATACCTGCTGTCCCTGTTCACCTAGCAGTGAACAGGGACAGAAGGTGTTACACAACTGTTGTGGGTTGTATCCCGGAGGGGTGGTAGCGTACCCTAGATAGGGCTGTAGCCAACAACTTACACTCGATCTTGTGTCAAGGCTTTTTGCACACATTCTCCTATACACAATTATGTTTACTACAGAGAGTTTCGGTTTGAAGCTGACACATACACCAGTCTTAGTTTCAAGCTGACACATACAGCACTTTTAGTTTGAAGCTGACATATACAGCACTCTTAGTTTGAAGCTGACATATACAGCACTCTTAGTTTGAAGCTGACACATACAGCACTCTTAGTCTAAAGCTGACACATACAGCACTCTTAGTTTGAAGCTAACACATACAGCACTCTTAGTTTGAAGCTGACATATACAGCACTCTTAGTTTGAAGCTGACACATACAGCACTTTTAGTTTGAAGCTGACACATACAGCACTCTTAGTTTGAAGCTAACACATACAGCACTCTTAGTTTGAAGCTGACATATACAGCACTCTTAGTTTGAAGCTGACATATACAGCACTCTTAGTTTGAAGCTGACACATACAGCACTTTTAGTTTGAAGCTGACACATACAGCACTCTTAGTCTGAAGATGACACATACAGCACTCTTAGTTTGAAGCTGACATATACAGCACTCTTAGTTTGAAGCTAACACATACAGCACTCTTAGTTTGAAGCTGACACATACAGCACTTTTAGTTTGAAGCTGACACATACAGCACTCTTAGTCTGAAGATGACACATACAGCACTCTTAGTTTGAAGCTGACATATACAGCACTCTTAGTTTGAAGCTAACACATACAGCACTCTTAGTTTGAAGCTGACACATACAGCACTTTTAGTTTGAAGCTGACACATACAGCACTCTTAGTCTGAAGATGACACATACAGCACTCTTAGTTTGAAGCTGACATATACAGCACTCTTAGTTTGAAGCTAACACATACAGCACTCTTAGTTTGAAGCTGACATATACAGCACTCTTAGTTTGAAGCTGACATATACAGCACTCTTAGTTTGAAGCTAACACATACAGCACTCTTAGTTTGAAGCTGACATATACAGCACTCTTAGTTTGAAGCTGACACATACAGCACTCTTAGTTTGAAGCTGACACATACAGCACTCTTAGTTTGAGGCTGACATATACAGCACTCTTAGTTTGAAGCTGACACATACAGCACTCTTAGTTTGAAGCTGACATATACAGCACTCTCACCCTATGATTTATTTCCAGAAGAGGTGGAGGAGGGAAAAGTGGAAGAAGGAAAAAAGGGGAGAGCAGAAGGGAAGGAAATGGGAGGAAAGGAAAGCGAAAGGATGAATGGAAGGCTGAGGGATGAATGGAAGGCTGATGGATGGATGGAAGGGTGATGGATGAAGGGAAGGTGGAGGGATGAAGGGAGGGAGTAGGAGAGGTGTAGGCCTGAACCAGGTGACCACCTCGGGCTGACAGACGGCAGTCAAGGGTGAAACAAAAGACATGACAGTCACATATACATATATATATATATATATATATATATATATATATATATATATATATATATATATATATATATATATATATATATATATATATATATATATAAAAGAAAATATGTAAGGAGAATTGTTAGTTAAGACACCTATGCAACAGATAGGTATCTTTATTTCGAAACGTTTCGCCTACACAGTAGGCTTCTTCAGTCGAGTACAGAAAAGTTGATAGAAGCAGAAGATACTTGAAGACGATGTAATCAGTCCATCACCCTTGAAGTTTTGAGGTGGTCAGTCCCCTCAGTCTGGAGAAGAGTATTGTTCCATAGTCTGAAACAATATTGAGAAGAGTATTGTTCCATAGTCTGACATGCTAATTTGTTTCAGACTATGGAACAATACTCTTCTCCAGACTGAGGGGACTGACCACCTCAAAACTTCAAGGGTGATGGACTGATTACATCGTCTTCAAGTATCTTCTGCTTCTATCAACTTTTCTGTACTCGACTGAAGAAGCCTACTGTGTAGGCGAAACATTTCGAAATAAAGATACCTAACTGTAGCATATATATCTTGCCTAACAATCTGTCGGTATTTTATACCATTTGAATGTTCATAAGGAGAATTTTTATTACTACCAACACTCAGGTGGGAATCACACTTTTTATCTTACATAAAAAAAAAGATACAAAATGAACATCAAATTTTACTATTTAAAAAAAAAGAATATTCGATAAAATGCATCGAGCATAAACTTTAAACTACAAATGCGTAGTTTCATATAGGTAATTACTTGAAACTGGCAAATGGCAGCGAAGAGGCAGGTAAGTAGGAAGAAAGGGGTAAGGGAGGAGCCTCACATTCCACCAGATCTCCAGGTGAGATAACATGCTGTCCTATCCATATATTTACTGGTTTAATTGTTTGAAGATAATAGACCCCCCTCCACCACCACTCTGATACCACCCTCCCTCCCTTCCCTCTCTCTCACCTACCTTCTACTTACACCCACATTACAGTCTATTTCTCTCATTCATCTACCCATCAATTCACTTCGCTCATTTTGCTTCTAAGTCTTCACGTACTGTATTTTGTTTTGTTTTCCATCTCTGCTTTTCTAAATTCCCCTCGATTCTCCTTCCCGAAGGAAGGAATAAAAATGGGAAAGGGAAGGCTAGAGGAAGGACGGGTGGAGAAAATGACGGGATGGAGAAAAGGACGAGATGGAGAAAGGGCAGAATGAAGAAAGTGTAGGATAAAGGGTAGGATGGAGAAAGGACAGGATGGAGAAAAGGACGGGATGGAGAAAAGGACGGGATGGAGAAAAGGACGGGATGGAGAAAAGGACGGGATGGAGAAAAGGACGGGATGGAGAAAAGGGCTAATCAAGAGATAAATAGAGAATGGTATTTAAAAAAAATATCGAGGAAAAGATGAGTGGTGGTAGAGAGGGATGAGCGGACTGAAGGAAGTAGGGGAGGGCAGGAAGGTGAGAGGAGCAAGGGGGTAAGGTGAGGGTAAGAGGGGGGAAAGTGATAGGAAGGCAGAAGAGGGGGAGAGGGTGATGGAGTATGGGAGAGGAGGGGAGTGTTAGGCTCCCATAATGGGGGTCCTAGAGACCCCAATAAAACCAATACTGATAAGTATCATCGTTATCACAATTAATACCGTTTATGGGGAATAGCTGATACAACGGCCTGTCTCGTTTGGCATGCAGAGAAGTGCTTATAAGAGACATATCGAGACATCGCCCTCGTAAAAACAGTCCACGCTATTCCACACAAGGAAAGCAATTACGGCACGAATACATTATAGGGAAGAACAATAGTCCCCCTGAGCCCGATGTCTCACACAAGACGAAGGAGAAGCACAATTCCAGGAGAGGAATTTAATCCAATATTACGAAAATGCGAACTTCAGCTGACCTGTTTGGGGGGGGGGAATAGATATTTGGGGAGAAAAAGATGGCATGTTGAAGAATTTTATGTAGTGCAGTTGTCAGTACTTTTATCAGTTAGTGAATTTCATAGTGTTAGCGTCGAGTTTAATATCGTATATTGTCTACGAGAGACCTAAGTTGCTGCTGGTGCTGATGCTAATATTCCTACTACTGTTACTACTGCTGCAATTATTCCTGCCATTTCTACTGCTACTATTATTCTTAATACTACTGCTGCTGTTATTCCTTCTACTGCTGCTGCTACAATTATTCCTGCCACTTCCACCACTATTATTCCACCTACTGCTATTATCCCTACCACTGTTACTGCTATTATAGCTTAGCTACTGCTATTGCTTTTAATATTCCTATTGTTCCAACTATTCCAAATGTTCATACTGAAACTGTCGCTATTCCTGCTCCTGCAGCTACTAATATTCCTACTACTGCTACCATTCCCGCTGCTATTGTCGCTCTTTCTGCTTCTGATGTCGCTATTGCTGCTGATATTGCTTCCAATGTTATTATTATTACGAGAAAACTAATTCCCTAATTAATTTGTAAGCCAAATTCGTGTATTTTCCTTAATAATACTGATGTATTTCTGCGTAAGTTACTATACTAATATATTCCTAAGTATGATGCTAATAATACTGATGTATTCCTACATATGATGCTAATAATATTGATGTATTCCGACGTATATTAGTAATACTGATGTATTCCTACGTATGATGCTAGTAATATTGGTGTATTTCTGAGTATAGTACTACTGTTATTTATGGAGTAAATAAGAAGGATGCGGTAAATGACTTTATTAACGACGTTTCGCTCACACATAGGGCTTCATCAAGTCAGTGAGTTGATAATACCTCGTTGGTATTTACACATCGTTCCAGTTCATGATAACCTTATCCTAATGTTCGGCTCATGATAATCTAATTTTCATTTAAGGTATAACTTAATCCTAATATTCGGCTCATAAATAACCTAATCTTAATTTTTACGTGTAAGTGACGATGAGGTGGTCAGTTATCTCAGCCACGAGAAGCGTTCAGCTCTACGGTCTCGACCGATGGTTGGGCAACGTTTCGTGTCGAGGTTTATTAAAAGCGTTACACAGAGGGAAACGTCATCCTGATAAAAACCTGCTGTGCAATGTTTCTTTTCTTCACTTAATGTCGGCAGTACGTCATTTAGATCCGCCACCATTAACAAAGCAGCAAACATGTCTTTTTATGAGAGAGAGAGAGAGAGAGAGAGAGAGAGAGAGAGAGAGAGAGAGAGAGAGAGAGAGAGAGAGAGAGAGAGAGAGAGAGAGAGGTAGGTGGCAATCGTAAGCTGTGAGAGCTGTGGCCTCGTTAAAGCTAAGTATCTTCAATTACTGAATTTTTATTCATTAATCTTGGGGAGAAGGGGGGGGAGGGGAGCGAAATAAAATATTTTTAAATATTAAGGGAAATTTAAAACTTTTGGTTTTGCTGCTGTTCTTGTTACCGCTTTTGTTGAAGTTGTTAGCGTTGCTGCTGTTCTTGTTACCGCTGTTGTTGAAGTTGTTAGCGTTGCTGCTGTTCTTGTTACCGCTGTTGTTGAAGTTGTTAGCGTTGCTGCTGTTCTTGTTACCGCTGTTGTTGAAGTTGTTAGCGTTGCTGCTGTTCTTGTTACCGCTGTTGTTGAAGTTGTTAGCGTTGCTGCTGTTCTTGTTACCGCTGTTGTTGAAGTTGTTAGCGTTGCTGCTGTTCTTGTTACCGCTGTTGTTGAAGTTGTTAGCGTTGCTGCTGTTCTTGTTACCGCTGTTGTTGAAGTTGTTAGCGTTGCTGCTGCTCTTGTTACCGCTGTTGTTGAAGTTGTTAGCGTTGCTGCTGTTCTTGTTACCGCTGTTGTTGAAGTTGTTAGCGTTGCTGCTGTTCTTGTTACCGCTGTTGTTGAAGTTGTTAGCGTTGCTGCTGTTCTTGTTACCGCTGTTGTTGAAGTTGTTAGCGTTGCTGCTGTTCTTGTTATCGCTGTTGTTAAGTTGTTAGCGTTGCTGCTGTTCTTGTCACCGCTGTTGTTGAAGTTGCTAGCGTTGCTGCTGTTCTTGTTACCGCTGTTGTTGAAGTTGTTAGCGTTGCTGCTGTTCTTGTTACCGCTGTTGTTGAAGTTGTTAGCGTTGCTGCTGTTCTTGTTACCGCTGATGTTGAAGTTGTTAGCGTTGTGCTGTTCTTGTTACCGCTGTTGTTGAAGTTGTTAGCGTTGCTGCTGTTCTTGTTACCGCTGATGTTGAAGTTGTTAGCGTTGCTGCTGTTCTTGTTACCGCTGTTGTTGAAGTTGTTAGCGTTGCTGCTGTTCTTGTCACCGCTGTTGTTGAAGTTGCTAGCGTTGCTGCTGTTCTTGTTACCGCTGTTGTTAAAGTTGCTAGCGTTGCTGCTGTTCTTGTTACCGCTGATGTTGAAGTTGTTAGCGTTGCTGGTGTTCTTGTTACCGCTGTTGTTGAAGTTGCTAGCGTTGCTGCTGTTCTTGTCACCGCTGATGTTGAAGTTGTTAGCGTTGCTGGTGTTCTTGTTACCGCTGTTGTTGAAGTTGCTAGCGTTGCTGCTTCTTCTGCTGCTGCTATTACTGTTAATGCTCTTACTACAGTACTTACTAGTGCTGATGCTATTTTCATTTTTGTTACTGTTGTTGCTCCTGTTATAGCTATTCCTTCTGCTGTAATTTATGCTATTATTATTGCTGCTCTGCTACTGTACAGGTTTCCTCTGCAACAATAGTAAGCCAAACACCTGTCCTTCGCGGATGGAAGCTATGTCTTGAACGTAAATAGCCCAGGAGCCGATAAACCCCTTCTCAGCTCCTAGTGTGGGAGCCCGTATTCACGCCATACACAAGGATAATATTATTCTTCATAGAACTGAAGGACTCCCCATGTATCGCAGGTAGCCGGATGTTTACCTCCTGTAAATCCAAATGTAGTGCTGCCAACAATACTGAAACATTTATGTTGGTAGGATTACAGACAATGTGTTAGGTACAAGGACACAGGTACAACTAATGTGACATTTTATTGTGCAACGTTTCGCTCTCCAGAGCCGTAATATCCTGACGAAGCTCCCGGAGAGCGAAATGTTGCCACAATAAATTGTCACATTAGTTGCACTTGTGTCCTTTTACCTAATACTGAAGTAAAGACAAGCTGCTGTATAGGCTTTCCAAGAGACAATTTTACGCTGTATGTAGAGCCTTATCAAGTCGTAAAAAAGATCTACGCAGAGCGAAACGTTGTCTCCCTCCAAAAAAAAAAAAATCTTTCTGCGAGGTATATAATAGATTCAAAAGTTAATTTAGGTTAAATTAAAGTACAATAACCTATCTGATACGTTAAGGTATATTATTAATGAAAATAAAATACCAGACAAATTAAGCTAATATCATAAATTTGCTTATAACATGAAAAAATATATTGTAAATATATATCTAGAAGTACTCCCGTAAACCGTTTTGAGGCCTAGCTCTTAGGCCTATCCACATACTCTTGCGCTACCGTCCACAGGATATATATGGGGGTGCATAATATATTAGCCAATTCGGCGGCTAAATCATCTAATTAAAATATTTCAGAAACGCAAGCGTCGGGTCACCAACTGGACAAGACCCGGACCGGGACACTACCGGCGAACCTCATCCAATCCTTCCAGGAACGCACGCACGTGAATTTCAGCGTTGTAAAACAAACGGAGTATTTTGAAGACTGGTTGAGCAAGGACGCACGTTCCTTTGAGGATGCCATCCGATTCAGATAAGCAAATTGTGTCTGCTGCGGCAGCCCGTGGAACCGGAAAGACCTGTTTGGTCAGTATTTACATGGTGCGCGTCTGCTGCCGGAGTGAGCTTCTGAGGATGGCGGGGACCCTGTGTCTGGGTGAAAGACGAGGCATCATACATGAAGCTTGTGTGAGCTTCATCAACAGTCATTTACCAGGCCATCAACCAGCCTCTTAATTCTGTTGGTTGATTTAGTTGCAAGCTGTATGATGTTACCAACAAACTGATGAAACCATTCGTGGCGAAATGTTTCATTTTATAAATGTCCTGAACTATACACAAGTGTACTTTATCCACAGTCTCTTTTCGTTGTGTGTTCACCTACTGTGGTTGCAAGGGTCAATTCAAAACCTCCTAGCCCAGCCTCTTCGCTGGTTGCTACTACGTCCACTCTCTCCCTGCTCCATGAACTTGATCGTATCTCTTCTTAAAGCTGTTAGTTACCATTTTGTCCTAGGCACATGTCGATTAGACACTAGGCCTCAGTGAGTGTGTGTGTGTGGGGGTGTAAGAGACAAGGGTACCACCTGCAGCTCTGGTTATTACAAGCCACACAATAACCTGGGCACGTTAGTGTGTGTGTGTGTGTGTGTGTGTGTATGTGTGCGCGGGGGGATCTGGGTGTGTGTGTGTGTGTATGTGTGCACGGGGGGATCTGGGTATGTGTGTGTGTGGGGGGGGGTTGTGTGTGTGTGTGTGTGTGTGTGTGTGTGTGTGTGTGTGTGTGTGTGTGTGTGTGTGGGAGGTTTGTGTGTGTGTGGGTGTGTGTGTGCGCACGTGTGTGGCTATGTGTGTGGAGCTGTGTGTATGTGTGTGACTCTGGGTTTGTGTGTGTGTGTGTGTGTGTGTGTGTGTGTGTGTGGGAGGGTTGTGTGTGTGTGGGGGTTTGTGTGTGTGTGGGGGTTTGTGTGTGTGTGGGAGGGTTGTGTGTGTGTGGGAGGGTTGTATGTGTGTGGGGGTTTGTGTGTGTGGGGGTTTGTGTGTGTGGGGGTTGTGTTTGTGTGGGGGGAGGGCTGTGTGTTAGATACTATTTTGTCCTAGGCACATGTCAATTAGACACTAGGCCTGTTGTATATGCGTGCGCGCGTGTGTGTGGGGGGGCTGTGTGTGTGTGTGTGTGTGTGTGTGTGTGTGTGTGTGTGTGTGTGTGTGTGTGTGTGTGTGTGTGTGTGTGTGTGTGTGTGTGTGTGTGTGTATTTTCCTGAATACTTTTAGCACCATTTTTCCGAATCTGGTCTTTTGTTTCTACAGATGATGCTAAAATGTCTTCATTAGACACAATAAGTGTCAGGGGCCCAAGACTGTTCAACGGCTTCCCATCAGGCATAAGGGGAATAACCGATAGACCCCTGGCTGCCTTCAAGAGGGAGCTGGATACCTAAAGCCCGTACCCGATCAGCCGGGCTTTGTTCGTACGTTGGATAGCGCGACCAGCAGGAACAGCCTGGTTGATCAGGCACTGATCCACTGGGAGGCCTGGTGATGGACTGGGCCCCGGGGGCGTTGACCCCCGGAACACCCTCCAGGTAGATACGAAATCGCATCTGCTATCAATGTGTGTTCGTTGCGTGTGAGAATACTCGTAAGATCACGTGCGCGTTGAAAACATCCAAATGAACAAGTCATCGTTCAAACAGCTGTTACAACACTCTTATCTCACCCGTGATGTTGTGTTGAAACATGTAAGTACATAATTAAACAAGACACATTATAACATCTTCAAGATGTCAGTCAGGTGTAAGACAGCCACAAGATGATGATGAATCTCCACCCCACAAGATCATAGAGGCTGATAGTATTACGACCACAAGATTATGATGAATCTCCCTCCCAGCACCACCACCACACATGATCACCTAAAATGATAGTATTACATTCACAAGATAATGATGATAACATCCTTTCCACCACCACCACCACATATGATAACCTTCGCACCACTACCACGACCACAAGATGATAACGTTCACACCACGAGCACACAAGATCACACCACTGCGACACATCAAACATACTTAATCTTTTACGTTGTTTATTTTCTTTATAACGTTGCTGTTTCTCTACGTTAAAGATATCATTGTTCTACTTCTGCAACGTCCTCTTACTTTTACAAAATCCTTGTTTAAATTCTACATCGCTCTTGGTCTACTTCTGAGGATCACTTACTCTACAATGTCCTTGTTACACTTCTACGTAAGAGGGAGGGAGGGAGGGAGGGAGAGAGGGAGGGAGGGAGGGAGGGAGGGAGGGAGGGAGAGAGAGAGGGAGGGAGGGAGGGAGGGAGGGAGGGAGGGAGAGAGAGAGAGAGAGAGAGAGAGAGAGAGAGAGAGAGAGAGAGAGAGAGAGAGAGAGAGAGAGAGAGAGAGAGAGAGAGAGAGAGAGAGACAGACAGACAGACAGACAGAGAGACAGACAGACAGACAGACAGAGAGAGAGAGGTAAGAAGATAAGAGTGAGCACGTGATGGCTCTCACAAACACATCCAAGATTGTTTGATGAAGGTAAACAAACGCCTGACTCACCATCACCGTCTCGTCCATCGGCTGCCTCTCACCCATCACCCTCCCTCCCTTCCTCAAGAGCCATCATATCCATGGATACCTGAAGGATGTTTTTAAGGGGGAGGGGATAAATGCCTCCGAGGCCCGGTCCTATACCAGGCAGTCGGGTATATCAAGGCGTAATCAATCAGCCTGTTACTGCTGATAGCACGCAGTTCAATGTATGAACCACAGCCCGGCTGATCAGAAACTGAATTAAAGGAATTTATCAAGTTTCCCATTCAAGATGGCGAGGGACAGTGTCTTTTGGTAAAACCCCTTAGGTATGAGGGAAGCTGCTGAAAAGGCTTGTGCCCCTTTCACTTACTATGTTACCTCTCAGTGTATGATGGCACCTGTGTTAATTAATCACCTCGTCAGTCGAGTCCATGCTAGATATCAAGCCATCCCATCCCTAGCTTGAGCATGTACACACCCCTCCATTAACAGGGCTGTTATTGTCAAGTATACTGGTCACTGGCTACTTACCAATCTAATATCCTTGACGACACCTGATACCGCATAAGTATCCGGGGCCCAAGACTGTTCAACAGCCTCCCACCAAGCATAAGGGGAATTACCAATAGGCCCCTGGCTACCTTCAAGAGGGAGCTGGACAGATACCTAAAGTCAGTGCCGGATCAGCCGGGCTGTGGTTCGTATGTTAGACTACGTGCGGCCAGCTACAGTAACAGCCTGGTTGATCAAGCACTAATCCACCGGGATGCCTGGTCGTGGACCGGGCCACGGGGGCGTTGACCCCCGGAACTCTCTCCAGGTATACACCACAGTCTTTAACAAGGCGTTGAAGCGCAATTCAAATTACAGGTCGGACATTATATACAGGTTTACGTAACTCAAAATGAAAATAATACATTAATATGTTGCATTTATGCAATTCTAACGTTCAGTTTACGTAAAGCATTATAAAAATCAGAGCGCAAGTAACTTCCACCATTGTGTTTTTTATTGTATTTATTAGCACAGCTTCAAGTATCTTCCATTAATATTATTAAATTTACTACTCTCTACTGTGATCTTGACATTTCGCTATCCATATCTAAAATTTGTTCAGTATCATCGGCCATCAGTAAATTTAGATGAAAGGGAAAATATCCCCACTACTTATAACGACAGAAAGGCTGGGTTTTTAGACAGCACCCTGTTTGGAGAGTAGCACCTTTCTGTCTCTGTCTCCCTCTCTCCTTCACACACACACAGACACAGACACAGACACACACACACACACACACACTGGGGGGACAGACCAGATGGGGACACCAGCAAGGAATACACCAACAAGTGTTGGACGACATACATACAGATGAGGAGGAGGTGAAGAAACTGCTAAGGGACATCGATACCTCAAAGGCAATGGGACCAGACAACATCTCCCCGTGGGTCCTTAGAGAGGGAGCAGATATGTTGTGCGTGCCACTTACCACAATCTTCAACACATCCCTGGAAACTGGGCAACTACCTGAGGTATGGAAGACGGCAAATGTAGTTCCCATTTTTAAAAAAGGAGACAGAAAAGAGGCACTAAACTATAGACCTGTGTCATTGACGTGTATAGTATGCAAAATTATGGAGAAGATTATCAGGAGGAGAGTGGTGGAACACCTGGAACGGAACAGGAGTATAAATGCCAACCAGCACGGATTCACGGAAGGCAAATCCTGTGTCACAAACCTTCTGGAGTTTTATGATAAAATAACAGAAGTAAGACAAGAGAGAGAGGGGTGGGTTGATTGCATCTTCTTGGACTGCAAGAAGGCCTTTGACACAGTTCCTCACAAGAGATTAGTGCAGAAGCTAGAGCATCAGGCGCATATAACAGGAAGGGCACTGCAATGGATCAGAGAATACCTGCCAGGGAGGCAACAACGAGTCATGGTACGTAATGATGTATCACAGTGGGCACTTGTGACGAGCGGGGTCCCACAGGGGTCGGTCCTAGGACCAGTGCTATTTTTGGTATATGTGAACGACATGACGGAAGGGTTAGACTCAGAAGTGTCCCTGTTTGCAGATGATGTGAAGTTAATGAGGAGAATTAAATCTGATGAGGACCAGGCAGGACTTCAAAGAGACCTGGACAGACTGGACACCTGGTCCAGCAAATGGCTTCTCGAATTTAATCCTGCCAAATGCAAAGTCATGAAGATAGGGGAAGGGCACAGAAGACCACAGACAGAGTATAGGCTAGGTGGCCAAAGACTGCAAACCTCACTCAAGGAGAAAGATCTTGGGGTGAGTATAACACCGAGCATGTCTCCGGAAGCACACATCAATCAGATAACTGCTGCAGCATATGGGCGCCTGGCAAACCTGAGAACAGCATTCCGATACCTTAGTAAGGAATCATTCAAGACACTGTACACCGTGTATGTCAGGCCCATACTGGAGTATGCAGCACCTGTTTGGAACCCGCACTTGATAAAGCACGTCAAGAAACTAGAGAAAGTACAAAGGTTTGCGACAAGGTTAGTTCCAGAGCTAAGGGGAATGTCCTATGAAGAAAGATTAAGGGAAATCGGCCTGACGACACTGGAGGACAGGAGGGTCAGGGGAGACATGATAACGACATATAAAATACTGCGTGGAATAGACAAGGTGGACAAAGACAGGATGTTCCAGGGAGGGGACACAGAAACAAGAGGCCACAATTGGAAGTTGAAGACACAAATGAGTCAGAGAGATAGTAGGAAGTATTTCTTCAGTCATAGAGTTGTAAGGCAGTGGAATAGCCTAGAAAATGACGTAGTGGAGGCAGGAACCATACACAGTTTTAAGACGAGGTTTGATAAAGCTCATGGAGCGGGGAGAGAGAGGGCCTAGTAGCAACCGGTGAAGAGGCGGGGCCAGGAGCTAGGACTCGACCCCTGCAACCACAAATAGGTGAGTAAATAGGTGAGTACACACACACACACACACACACACACACACACACACACACACACACACACACACACACACACACACACACACGACAGCACGTCGAGATAACTCCCATGACAAAAACTAGTGTCATCTGATTCCGGCTACAGTATATGACACAGGTTCCATTATACCTGCACCGAGCGTATGCTTTCCTATTGTAGCTGCGTGGGCAGGAAAGATTCCACGTCTCTGACTTACGATATTGATATCGTTAAACATATTGCTGATACATCATAGCCTTTATAACAGCATGGTGCTCACTGACTGAACAGTGTGTTACTGCTTATTTAGATTCAGTGTGTTGTTCTTCCACCTTAGTCACTACTAGATGCTCATCATTACAGATACATGAATCAGCCGCCGCTGCAACACCTGGGTATCTTTATTTCTCGTCAATAAAAACACCCAAGTATTAAACATGTTTCTTATTTATTAACCTGATGTTCAATGACTGAACATTGTGTTCCTCATCGTTCATTCATGCTCAGTGTTTTGTTCATCCACATTGATCACCACCCGGGGTTCAATGAATAAGCATTGTGTCCATCGCTGTCAATTCATTCTCAGTGTATTGTTCTGCCACATTTGGCAACAGGCAAAAAGTGATTAAGATTCAACAATCCCTGAGGATCCTATCTTTGACATCACCCCCCCCCCTCCCCCTACCCTCCTTTCCCCAACTGCACAATCCTCTCCATTGGGTCCTCAAATATTCCCATTAGCTTAAAATTAACAGGTACAGTTTTCTCTATTATTCTACAAGAGCTCTTCCAACGAGACCCAAGAGACCGACTTTAGTTAGGGGCAGATTAATTACTGAGAAGCAACACCACGGCTCGCTTCCTTTAATAGATATTATTTAACACGTGTGTGTGTGTGTGTGTACTCGCCTAGTTGTGGTTGCAGGGGTCGATTCACAGGATCTGTGAGTCGAACCCTGCAACCACAACTAGGTGAGTACACACACACACACACACACACACACACACACACACACACACACACACACACACACACACACACACACACGTACGTTAAATATCTATTAAAGGAAGCGAGCCGTGGTGTTGCTTCTCAGTAATTAATCTGCCCCTAACTAAAGTCGGTCTCTTGGGTCTCGTTGGAAGAGCTCTTGTAGAATAATAGAGAAAACTGTACCTGTTAATTTTAAGCTAATGGGAATATTTGAGGACCCAATGGAGAGGATTGTGTGTGTGTGTGTGTGTGTGTGTGTGTGTGTGTGTGTGTGTGTGTGTGTGTGTGTGTGTGTGTGTGTGTGTGTGTGTGTGTGTGTGTGTTTTAATTATTGCGAAAATGACCTTACACTTTAGCAAAACAATCATTGCATTATAAGCCAAGACTACAAGTTCTGCCTAAAAAGCACTACAAATTAATCCTGTAGGGAGCAGAATATTTTAGATAACGCTTCAACTTACCTGCCTATATAAAATTTACTGTAGATATACCTGCTGCTTGGTTATAAAGGAACAACAAGATGAGGTTAATCAGTCCTGTAATCTCAATAACATGAAATAGAACCTTATAAAACAAAGTTTTATAGCACTAGATTGCCTTCCAACGCTCACCTAAGAATATACAACTGGTAGTAATACTCTGATAGTAAACTATAAATTATGCTTACACTGCTATATAAGAGTATAACAGCTCGGGACATTTGACAAGAAAAGTCTCTTGAAGTTTCCCCGAGAAAATTACTCCTGAATATGAGATTCCTAGACAGCGCCTGCTTAAGTTTGTCTCAAATGTCTCTCTAGAAAAGATGGCTCGTGGCAAGTCTTAAAATGTGGCTTAAGAGACGCAACAAGATGGTTCATGGTACGCCTTCAAGAAGTACCTAGTCACAATACGATTAATGATAAGCCTTCAAGAAGTACCGGGAATCATTAGCACAAGGAAGTACGACTAGGAAATTTGTAGAGCTATAAAAAGATGGTCCATAGTGTGTCTCTGAGAAGTGTCGAGAGCCACAAGATGGTTCTTATCAGTCTATGAAAACGCGAAATACCTTCTTGCAGCCTGAAAAGAAATCCTGCGCCAATGTTAGTGAATAAGACACGTGCAACACTTGGATATCCTTAAGGCGGAGAAGTTTCGGGAACCAGTGGCTCTATCAATTTAATAGAGAGAACAGTATAAGCGCTGGAACACATGAACACACTGGTTGGCGAAGCGTCTCCACCTTGAAGATACCCAAGTGTTGTACATGTATCTTGTTCATCTACTTGAAGGTATTATGTACCCTTAATATATAACAAGGCAATGTTCCCTAGCGACCCAGACTTGATATGGTCTCATATAAGCGAATTCCCGGAGACCTGACAGAAGACGCTGTCCGAGTTATACTTATAACACTTACAGGAGATGCTGCCCGAGTTATACCTAAGGTAATGCTTACAGGAGATGCTGCCCGAGTTATACCTAAGGTAATGCTTACAGGAGATGCTGCCCGAGTTATACCTAAGGTAATACTTACAGGAGATGCTGCCAGAGTTATACCTAAGGTAATGCTTACAGGAGATGCTGCCCGAGTTATACCTAAGGTAATACTTACAGGAGATGCTGCCAGAGTTATACCTAAGGTAATACTTACAGGAGATGTTGCCCGAGTCATACATAAGGTAACACTTACCGGAGATGATGCCCGAGTTGTACCTAATGTAACAGCTCCACAAGTTCCTCTTGATCTTCTATAATGAAGGCCTCACATACTCTATAGTGACTCGATATGCGTTTGAACAGCTTTGGACACGCGGCTAAAAAAAAGTGTATCCTGGCAACCCATCATCACCCGAACACATTCCTCGCTCCTATACGCAGCAGTGTTGGCAACCAAATTAAAACGCAGCAGTCAGTATTGCCAACCAAAACAAAATGTAACCACCAGTCTTACAAACCACAACAAAACGCAGTAACCAGTCTCGGCCTTAGAGAAGACTTATCTGGAGACAAGACTTAATGTTGTCAAGATAGGAGACTTACCCTGATGGTTGCCTGGGCCTCACCACCCAGTAACATCATAGTTTCTACAGCCCCTTAACCCTTCAATCACCTGACATCACACACAGGTTTACGGTCGCTGTGCGCGAAGTATCCAGGTTATAATCGCGGCAGCACCTCCATAAAATGTTATATCTCCTAGCATAAGGTGATGTAGCAAGTGCGTTCACTTATGATGTGAAGGGGAAAACCGCTTGAAGATCACCTGCTTTAAAATAAATGAAGGTTATTCGAATTTTAACTGATTTACCGTTTCAATTATCCCGTAACTGCTTTTATCAGCATCATAATTCCCACTAGGGTCGTTGTCTTGCAATCAAATCTAATTGGCGCTTGTTAACGTCACTGGTACTATGGTTATCCTACCAGGCTCATAATAAAGTGCTTTACTTTGTTTTTAAAGAAAATCGGGCATATCGGCAGTGTGTTGCTCAAATTACATCACCTTCCTAACATTCTGCTCTCACTCCCTCCCTACTTCTCTAACTCACTCATCTTACACACACACACACACACACACTGAACAATCTAAGCCAACAATCACATACCGATCCCTCTGTCCCCACCCCCCACACCAGAAACCCTACAGCAACCCCCTACGGGAACTCTGCCCCCACCACAACCCCCCATAGGCCCCCGCCAGGGCTCCTGCTCTCCCAACCCCAATATCCTCCCAGGACCACAGTTTTGGAACAGAACTTGAAGGTTTGGTACACGAATGCGGATGGAATAACGAACAAATATGAGAAATGGCATGAAAGAATCAATGAGAAGTCCCCAGACATTGCAGTCACAGAAACGAAACTCATTGAGACAATAACAGATGCAATCTTCCCACCAGGATATTAGATCCTGAGGAAAGGCAGAAGGACCAGAGGGGGAGGAGGGGTTGCACTGCTTGTAAAACACCGATGGAAATTTGAGGAAATGGGAGGCATAGACGAGATTGGAGAAAGAGAATACACAGTAGGTACACTTCAGTCTGGGGAGCACTAGGTAGTCATTGCAGTGATGTATAATCCACCACAGAACTGCAGGAGGCTAATAGAGGAATATGAAGAGAGTAACATAGCAATGGTGGACACACTGGCTGAGGTGGCAAGAAGAGCTCACTCGAGCAGAGCAAAGTTACTGGTTATGGGCGATTTCAATCAGAGGGAGATTGATTGGGAAAACCTGGAACCACACGGGGGTCCCGAAACATGGAGAGCCAAGATGTTGGATGTGGTACTGGAGAACCTCATGCATCAACATGTTAAGGATACTACCAGAGAGAGGGATGAACCAGCAAGACTGGACCTTGTGTTCACCCTGAGCAGTTCAGACATTGAGGGCATTACATATGAGAGGCCCCTAGGAGCTAGTGACCACGTGGTTCTGTGCTTTGAATACATAGTAGAGCTACAAGTGGAGAGGGTAACAGGAGTTGAATGGGAAAAGCCAGACTATAAACGGGGGGACTACACAGGTTTGAGGAACTTCCTGCAAGAGGTTCAGTGGGACAGACAACTAGTAGGAAAGTCGGTAAATGAAACGATGGAATACGTAACAACAAATTGTAAGGAGGCAGAGGAAAGGTTTGTTCCCAAGGGCAACAGAAATAATGGGAAGACCAGAACGAGCCCCTGGTTTACCCGACGGTGTAAGGAGGCAAAATCCAAGTGTAATAGAGAATGGAAAAAGTACAGAAGGCGAAGAACACAGGAAAATAAGGAGATTAGTCGAAGAGCCAGGAACGAGTATGCACAGGTAAGGAGGGAGGCCCAGCAACAGTATGAAAATAACATAGCACTGAAAGTCAAGTCTGACCCGAAACTGCTGTACAGCCACGTCAGGAGGAAGACAACAGTCAAAGACCAGGTGATCAGGCTGAGGAAAGAAGGTGGGGAACTCACAAGTAACGATCACGAGGTATGCGAGGAGCTCAACATGAGATTTAAGGAAGTATTCACAGTAGACAGGAATGGCTCCGAGAAGACAGCACAGAGGGGAACACCAACAGGAAATATACTAACAGGTGCTGGATGACATACAAACAACGGAGGAGGAGGTGCAGAAGCTGCTAAGTGACCTCGATACCTCAAAGGCGAGGGGTCTCCCCAGAGACCTCACAAGCCCAGCTGAGCTACATCACAAGGGGTCCGGACATCTCCCCGTGGGTCCTTAGAGAAGGAAGAGAGACACTGTGCGTGCCACTAACCACAATCTTCAATACATCCCTTGAAACTGGGCAACTACCTGAGGTATGGAAGACGGCAAATGTAGTCCCCATTTTTAAGAAAGGAGACAGAAACGAGGCACTAAACTACAGACCAGTGTCTCTGACGTGTATAGTATGCAAAGTCATGGAGAAGATTCTCAGGAGGAGAGTGGTGGAGCACCTGGAACGAAACAAGATCATAAACAACAACCAGCACAGATTCATGGAAGGCAAATCCTGTGTCACAAACCTGAAGTTTTATGACAAGATAACAGAAGTAAGAAACGAAAGAGAGGGGTGGGTGGATTGCATTTTCCTGGACTGAAGGAAGGCCTTCGACACAGTTCCTCACAGGAGATTAGTGCCGAAGCTGGAGGATCAGGCGCGTATAACAGGAAGGGCACTGCAATGGATCAGAGAATACCTGACACGGAGGCAACAACGGGTCATGGTACGTGATGAGGTATCACAGTGGGCGCCTGTGACGAGCCGGGTCCCAAAGGGGTCAGTCCTAGGACCAGTGCTATTTTTGATATATGTGAATGACATGGTGGAAGGGATAGACTCTGAAGTGTCCCTGTTCGCAGATGATTTGAAGCTAATGAGAAGGATTAAATCGGATGAGGATCAGGCAGGACTACAAAGAGATCTGGACAAGATGGACACGTGGTCCAGCAACTGGCTTCTCGAATTCAACCCTGCCAAATGCAAAGCCATGAAGATTGGGAAGGGCAAAGAAGACCACAGACAGAGTATAGGCTAGGTGGATAAAGGCTGCAAATCTCACTCAAGGAGAAAGATCTTGGGGTGACCATAACACCAAGCACGTCTCCGGAGGCACACATCAACCAGACAACCGCTGCAGCATATGGGCGCCTGGCAAACCTGAGAATAGCGTTCCGATACCTTAGTAAGGAATCGTTCAAGACACTGTACACTGTGTACGCCAGGTCCATGCTGGATTATGCAGCACCAGTTTGGAACCCACAGCTGGTCAATCACGTCAAGAAATTAAGAGAAAGTACAAAGGTTTGCAACAAGGCTTGTTCCGGAGCTCAGGGGAATGTCCTATGAAGAAAGGTTGAGGGATCTCGGACTGACGACACTGTAGGACAGGAGGGTCAGGGGAGACATGATAACTACATACAAAATAATGCGTGGAATAGACAAGGTGGACAGAGACAGAATGTTCCAGAGAGGGGACACAGAAACAAGGGGTCACAATTGGAAGCTGAAGACTTAGACGAGTCACAGGTCTGTTAGGAATCACTTCTTCAGTCACAGAGTCGTCAGGAAGTGGAATAGCCTAGCAAGTGATGTAGTGGAGGCAGGAACCATACATAGCTTTAAGACGAGGTATGACAAAGCTCAGGAAGCAGAGGACCTAGCAGCGATCAGTGAAGAGGCGGGGCCAGGAGCTGAGTCTCGACCCCTGCAACCACAATTAGGTGAGTACACACACACACAACCTGTCAGAGGCTGTACAGGATCGACGAGGACACCGGTTAACAATTGTAATTACGGGAGGAAGCCAATATACAGTAAATTGTCCACCAGTGTCACCCTACTAGTTCAGTGTGTCTCTCTCTCTGCAACATAGCTATACAACACTACAGGGCTTCATATCCAACCATGGTGATAGGTTTCCCAAACCTCGCCGTCTCTGTCTGCTCAACCACTCACTCTGCCTCACCCCTCCCTGACATCACGTATCCTAGCTGCTAGCTTTTTTTCTCACTATGTAACTATAATATAGATTAGGAAAGAAGTACATCGCTGTACCTAATTTTGTTTAATATTATAACGCTACGCTCCTGGTGATGGGCAGAACGATCAGACACCATCTCTCCCTATACTGCAGTATCAACTTTACGCTTGACAAAATTCGCATCGTATTGCTGAAGTCTCCCAGTCTCAGACTGGCAGATATTTTTACTGCGTATAACAAATTAATCCCATGTGATGAAAGTTAGGACACAAAAACACAGGTTATGTCAGCTATGCGATTATCCTGTAGAATAGTAGCCTCACCTCAAGGTTATAAACAAGTCAGCTTTAAAAAAAATATCAGCAAGCGTCACACCGATGCTGGAAGTGGATCAGAAGGAAGCTGACAGTACAAGGTCATCTCAACGCTGTAAGAAGAACAAAGTAACCAGATACTGTAGAGCAGTGGTTCTCAACTGGTGGTCCATGGTGACACTTTGGGTGGTCCACAGAACGTTCACTATATTTGGTAATAAACTGAAGAGTGGTGCATAATGTCTTAAATTTATCGAAAATAAAGTATGGATCAGCGACATGCGCAGTGACCAGCGTGAACGGGAGTGGTCGGATAACGGATTCGCCCCTGTCAGCTGCAGCGAAGCAGACACTTAACTGCTGAGCTGATTAGTTGTGTCTTTCGTCCTGCACTGTTTTACAAGTGTGGTGGAAGCTGATTTGATTTTCTACTATAAAATGTAATATAAAAGGAAGCTGGGAAGAAGATTAGAATAGTGCGAAATATTTCTGTTGTCTTTGCTTTGCTTTCATATATCATTACTCAAAAAATGAAATGGTCCACGATATTTTTATAATTGGGTTGGTGGTCCATGGGCTGAAACGAGTTGAGAACCACTGCTGTAGAGGAAAGATTAACCTCTCAGAATAATGCTCTACCCGTTATTTTTTCAATCACCCTTGCAAATATTCCTTGTTTACTTGTCTTGTCTAGGTGCGTAGTGTTATTATTATTACTTTTAATTATTATTTGGAGAACGCTAAACCTGTAGGGATAATAACTTAAAGGAAACACCACACTGTCTTCCAGATGCATACGTGCTTTTCAGTGTTCTCAAGAAATTATGGTAAGAGAAAGGTTGTGAATTTTATAAAGATACACTTGAAATACGGTTAATACAAAAAAAATGAAAATGATATGAAAGACAAGTGAGCAAACACCAGAATAAATTAACAAATATGTCTTAATTTTTGCTCAAGTGTTTATTTTAAATCACTTGTTGATATCCATTAGCAAGCTTTATACCAAACGAAAATTTTTGCTCTAAGAATGAGAAGAACAAGGCTATAGGCGGATTTCAAATAAAGAATATATTGAACAAGAATGTACTGCATTGTAACGTCATTCAAACTGGCACTGGTCTTCAAAACCCTCCATGAATCACTACACCGTCGGAATCATCACACTTCTAATTACACAAGTAAAAATGAGCGTGTGTGCACCTAAGATACCAAGTCGGGGTTGAAACTCACATTCCTCAAAAACTGGACCCCCTCAACACCTCACACACGCACCGCTGAGATCAGCCCTCATGGCGGCACTCAGAAGTCGACAGCGAAGTCCGTGCAAGATACTCTGTTCTCTTGTGTGCTCAAAATATAAATTCTTTGGTCGTGATACTGCTAATGTCAGCGTGTCATTTGCATATTCTTATGTCAGACCAATCGAAGGCATTGATGAGTCTAGACTCGTCTCAGCGAAAAAACTATCTAATATTTTATGACTGCCGTTCAATTAAAAAAAAATATACTTCAAAATTACTGTTTAGGAAAAAAAAAGCGGTAAAATGCGATCCTTTGTTAACAACGTTTCGCCCACACAGTGGGTTTTATCGATTCTTGGTCGTGTCAGTATTTGGTATCATTTACCTCCAAGACTAGTAATTGTTGTACCACAACAAGTTTCCTGCCATGGCAGGGTGACTCAAAAAAAAAAAAAAATACTTTCACCATTACTCGGTCCCTAGCTATCTTTCTAGAAGTGTTGAGACACGAGCCAATGGTTCTCCGAACGATTATATTAGAGTTTAACCTTGAGAGTGCAGGTACTGTAACTCTCGTCTTCAAAACTCAGTACCAGCAAATTGGCTTTCCTGAATGCCTTCACAAGTACTACTTGCTCCTTTTTAATAATTTTAATTTTTTTAATAGGGATGGACGGATAAGCCAGTGGAAGGCCTCGGTCAGACGAGTAAGAGCTCCAGTGCGAGTCATCATATGACTAAGACCAATGTCAGATAACATTTGTACTGTTTCCTGGCGAATCTTACCTAACCTAAGTAATATCTTGGTAACACTAACAGCGTGTCACACCTACACTAACGCTTGACTTCCTTCAGTTCTAAGACGCTCACACATGCCACGATGACTCACGATGACTCATTCCATCAGAAATCAGTCCCCCCACCAAGATGACGACTCATTCCAGCAGGAGTCAATCCCTCCATCAGAAAGATGACTCACTCCAGCAGGGGTCAGTCCTTCCAACAGGAAAATGATTCCTTCCAGTCCCCGGCGCTCTTGCAATATCGTCTCTGCATGTCAGTGTGCAGCAGCCGAACACAACAATAAACACGAAACAGTAGCAGTACGGCTTGTGTGTGTGTGTGTGTGTGTGTGTGTGTGTGTGTGTGTGTGTGTGTGTGTGTGTGTGTGTGTGTGTGTGTGTGTGTGTGTGTGTGTGTGTGTGTGTGCGAGCGCGCGTGTGCGTGCTCATTCTCCCAGAGAGTCGTCCTCCAAGCCTGCATACGTTGTTCCCCGCATCAGTAAACGTCGACCAAGCTCACAGTCGAATATTATACTGCCAAGCAGCTAACCAAATTAAAGCCAGATCTTCAGGTGCCTGAAGCACCACACACGAACTACCATACACTGCCTGAAACACCATACACTGCCTGAAGCACCACACATGAATCATACACTGCCTGAAGCACCACACATGAACCATACACTGCCTGAAGCACCACACAGACCACCATACACTGCCTGAAGCACCACACATGAACCACCATACACTGCCTGAAGCACCACACAGACCACCATACACTGCCTGAAGCACCACACAGACCACCATACACTGCCTGAAGCACCACACACGAACCACCATACACTGCCTGAAGCACCACACAGACCACCATACACTGCCTGAAGCACCACACAGACCACCATACACTGCCTGAAGCACCACACTTGAACCACCATACACTGCCTGAAGCACCACACAGACCACCATACACTGCCTGAAGCACCACACATGAACCACCATACACTACCTGAAGCACCACACATGAACCACCATACACTGCCTGAAGCACCACACATGAACCACCATACACTGCCTGAAGCACCACACAGACCACCATACACTGCCTGAAGCACCACACATGAACCACCATACACTGCCTGAAGCACCACACATGACCCACCATACACTGCCTGAAGCACCACACAGACCACCATACACTGCCTGAAGCACCACACATGAACCACCATACACTGCCTGAAGCACCACACATGACCCACCATACACTGCCTGAAGCACCACACAGACCACCATACACTGCCTGAAGCACCACACATGAACCACCATACACTGCCTGAAGCACCACACATGAACCACCATACACTGCCTGAAGCACCACACATGAACCACCATACACTGCCTGAAGCACCACACATGAACCACCATACACTGCCTGAAGCATCACACAGACCGCCATACACTGCCTGAAGCACCACACATGAACCACCATACACTGCCTGAAGCACCACACATGAACCACCATACACTGCCTGAAGCACCACACATGAACCACCATACACTGCCTGAAGCACCACACATGAACCACCATACACTGCCTGAAGCACCACACATGAACCACCATACACTGCCTGAAGCACCACACAGACCACCATACACTGCCTGAAGCACCACACATGAACCACCATACACTGCCTGAAGCACCACACATGAACCACCATACACTGCCTGAAGCACCACACAGACCACCATACACTGCCTGAAGCACCACACATGAACCACCATACACTGCCTGAAGCACCACACATGAACCACCATACACTGCCTGAAGCACCACACATGAACCACCATACACTGCCTGAAGCACCACACATGAACCACCATACACTGCCTGAAGCATCACACAGACCGCCATACACTGCCTGAAGCACCACACATGAACCACCATACACTGCCTGAAGCACCACACATGAACCACCATACACTGCCTGAAGCACCACACATGAACCACCATACACTGCCTGAAGCACCACACATGAACCACCATACACTGCCTGAAGCACCACACATGAACCACCATACACTGCCTGAAGCACCACACAGACCACCATACACTGCCTGAAGCACCACACATGAACCACCATACACTGCCTGAAGCACCACACATGAACCACCATACACTGCCTGAAGCACCACACAGACCAGCATACACTGCCTGAAGCACCACACATGAACCACCATACACTGCCTGAAGCACCACACATGAACCACCATACACTGCCTGAAGCACCACACATGAACCACCATACACTGCCTGAAGCACCACACAGACCACCATACACTGCCTGAAGCACCACACATGAACCACCATACACTGCCTGAAGCACCACACATGAACCACCATACACTGCCTGAAGCACCACACATGAACCACCATACACTGCCTGAAGCACCACACATGAACCACCATACACTGCCTGAAGCACCACACATGAACCACCATACACTGCCTGAAGCACCACACATGAACCACCATACACTGCCTGAAGCACCACACATGAACCACCATACACTGCCTGAAGCACCACACATGAACCACCATACACTGCCTGAAGCACCACACATGAACCACCATACACTGCCTGAAGCACCACACATGAACCACCATACACTGCCTGAAGCACCACACATGAACCACCATACACTGCCTGAAGCACCACACATGAACCACCATACACTGCCTGAAGCACCACACATGAACCACCATACACTGCCTGAAGCACCACACATGAACCACCATACACTGCCTGAAGCACCACACATGAACCACCATACACTGCCTGAAGTAAAGACAGACCTTGCAGAACAAGCTATTGTTGGGACAAGGTTTCGCTCTGTATGAAGTTTTATGAACCGAGAGATCTATACATAGTGCGAAATGTTGCTCAATACAAACCTGACCTGCAACGTATCTTTTCTTCATTGTTATAGACAATACATCTGGATCCACTTTGCGCTGAATAACCCTCATGAGTTTAACGTTTCACACACACACACAATATATATAAATATATATATATATATATATATATATATATATATATATATATATATATATATATATATATATATATATATATATATATATATATATATATATAATATTTGTAGAGCTTTTCCTGGTAACTAGTAATCACGGCATCGACTTAATCCTGCAAAATATTAATCCCGTTATCTGTTAACCCAAGACTCATTCAAGTAAATGTATAAATATATACAAAGTAATACAACACCTACTGTGGCTGTAATAAACTGCTACAATATGAAACATTTTTAAAATGCATTTCCAAGAACTCATTCAACAAAATAAAAAAGAATATCGTGATGCAGAATTACAGGTTTTCTCTGAAATCGCAAATCCAGAACATTTGAACCAATTTTAATTTGCCAGGAATTACCGTTGCGATATAACTCGACTTTGTATTAAATTCATTACTGTATTTTTTGTGGTGAGTAGGGGGCGAGGGGAAGAGAGGGGAGAGGGGAAGAGAGGGGAGAGGAGAAGAGGAGAGGGGAAGGGAGGGGAGGGTGGCCGGGAGGGATGTTAAAGGGGTGGGAGGGAGTGATAGGAAGTTCGATAGCTTGGATTTGCAGTCAGTAATAATGTATAAAGTTCCATATATATATATATATATATATATATATATATATATATATATATATATATATATATATATATATATACATACATATATATATATATATATATATATATATATATATATATATATATATATATATATATATATAATGCAATAAGATCACAGTAAACAGGTGATATCAAAATACGCAAAACAACCACTGTGAAAAAATAGTGAAATTCCAAGCACATTCGTGACTTCTCACATTATCAAGTAACTAATACGAGTTAATGTGCCTCGGTGGGAAGCCGGCCGTCTCCCACCGAGGCAGGGTGACTTAAAAAGAAAAAATCCCCAAAAAGAAAATACTTTCAACATCATTCAACACTTTCACCTCACTCACACATAATCACTGATTTTGCAGAGGTGCTCAGAACACAACAGTTTAGAAGCATATACGTATAAACATACACAACATATCCCTCCAAACTGCTAATATCCCGAACCCCTTCTTTAGAGTGCAGGCATTGTACTTCCCATTTCCAGGACTCAAGTCCGGCTATATAAAAATAACCTGTTTCCCTGAATCCTTTCACTAAATATTACCCTGCTCACACTCCAACAGATCGTTAGGTCCCAAACCATTTGTCTCCATTCACTTCTATCGAACACGCTCATGCACGCCTGCTGGAAGTCCAAGCCCCTCTCCCACAAAACCTCTCTTACCCCTTCCTTCCAACCTTTTCGAGGACGACCCCTACCCCGCCTTCCTATATATATATATATATATATATATATATATATATATATATATATATATATATATATATATATATATATATATATATATATATATATATAATGTCGTGCCGAATAGGCAGAACTTGCCATCTTGGCTTAAATAGCAACGCTCGTCTTGCCATATAGGACAAGCGAAAATTTGTTTATGCAATAATTTCGCCAAAATCATTCTGAACCTAATGAAAAAAATATATTTCACTGTGTTTGTTTAGTATTAAATTATTGTAAACAAATTTAAAACATATTTAGTTGGGTTAGGCTAAAATAAATTGCGCTTGTTATAATAAGGTTAGGTAAGTTTTCTAATATTCTTTTGGTGCAAAATTATAAATTTTTACATCAACATTAATGAAAAAAATATATCTTTAAACGTATAAGAGAAAATTTTAGAAGGGACTTAATTTTAAATGAGTTCTTGCTAATTGACCAGTTTTACATATTCGGCACGACATATATATATATATATATATATATATATATATATATATATATATATATATATATATATATATATATATATATATATAGGGAGGTACCACCTCTAGAACTGTCATGGGGACCCTCATCCTCAGAGAAAAGAATAAACTTGCTTCAGGGAAAACTGAAGGTTTTCCCTGAAGCTGTTTGAGAATTTTCTCCTATCACCCCCCTATATTTCAAGTATGTTTTTTTTAAAGACAAAATACATTGGCCAAACATTCACAAAAATACAACAGAAAGTAAAACAACATAGGTAACTCAGAGCTTCATCTCGAATACTTCGTCCAGCTCCCCTGCGGTGGGACGCGTGCCCAGTATGCTGCAGGCATTTCCTCTCTGGATCGCAACACTGAGTCTCTGAAAGCGGAAGCTGGTCGCCCTGTGGTCCTTGGTTTCTATGATGAGCTTTTCACCCAGCTCTTTGAGGAACTTTAGAGCACACTTGCCCCATGCTCCAAGGGTCTCCGACCCTATTGGAATGAAGTTATAGCAAGGGGGAAGGTCTTCATATTTTCGGATCTTCTGGGTCTCCCTGTGGCTGGCAGCTCCACCCCCTTCCACTACAGAGTACGGCAAGTAGGTGTCTGCCAATGTGGCAGCACAGGTGTAGTCCCAGGCAATCTGCTTTCCATCCTTCTAGGGTAGCATAGTGGCTCCATCAGGACGCTTTTGACTTCCATCAGACCTCTGTACTTGGGGTTCCCGTTGAGCTGGGCAACGGGCTGTGGCGAGGCTTCTCTATTTTATGTCATTGATCTCCTCATGTCTGGCATACTTCCCTTCTGCTGTGTGGCACACGAGACCATGAAGTTCGAATTGATCAGCTGTCGCCCTGCCGCAAATACACCTATGTTCGGTGAGGATGGGGGCGGCTAGGCGAAGAGCAACACCAATCCGAATGGCCTGTGGGTCGAGACGGGTGCCCAGGGAGGAATTGGGAACAGCTAACAGGAAATCTCCTGAGTGTGGTGCCTTCACTGCCAGGAGACGAGCTTTGTTCTTCCCTGAAGCATTGGAGAGCATTGTGTTGCGATTTTTTCCATGGTCGGTTTGTCCCAGTGGGACTGTTTGTGCTGTTTGGGAGGAGCTGGTCTACTAGAGGAGTCTGTAAGGGTGTCCCACCGAATCGCTGCTTCAGTAAACCTGGGGTCTTGAGCTCCTACCAAGTCTCTCAAGCGTTCGGGCACTATCTTCTTGACTAATGCACTGGAAGCCAAACACGAAGACAGAAAAGCAGGTAAAGCAACATGCGTTGCTTTACGCACCCCTATACCTCCCAGTCGCACTGGGAGGGTTGCCTGATCCCATTGCTCATCCTCTAGTGACAGGTTCAGTGCCTTCTTAAAAGTTGATCTCAGGTGTGCGTCATATTCATCGAGTGTTGGGTTGTCAAAAGAGGGTGCACACCTCAAGAAGATAATGAGTCTTGGCATATATATATATATATATATATATATATATATATATATATATATATATTGTAGGTAGTAGGTTGGTAGACAGCAACCGCCCAGGGAGGTAATACCGTCCTGCCAAGTGAGTGTAAAACGAAAGCCTGTAATTGTTTTACATGATGGTAGGATTGCTGGTGTCTTTTGTCTGTCTCATAAATATGCAAGAATACAGGTACGTGTTGCTACTTCTACTTACACTTAGGTCACACTACACATACGTGTACAAGCATATATATATATATACACCCCTCTGGGTTTTCTTCTATTTTCTTTCTAATTCTTGTTTATTTCCTCTTATCTCCATGGGGAAGTGGAACAGATTCTTCCTCTGTAAGCCATGCGTGTCGTAAGAGGCGACTAAAATGCCGGGAGCAAGGAGCTAGTAACCCCTTCTCATGTATATATTACTAAATTTAAAAGGAGAAACTTTAGTTTTTTCTTTTGGGCCACCCTGCCTCGGTGGGATACGGCTGGTACGTTGAAAGAAAAGAATATATATATATATATATATATATATATATATATATATATATATATATATATATATATATATATATATATATATATATATATATATATTGTTTTTGTTTTATTCACACAATAGTTTTACATGGTCAGGTTATGCGCTCCTACTTTATTTACAACTGTTACCTGCATCAGCTCATTTAGAAGTCTTTTTATTATGAGTCATACAAATAGGGAACAGCGTAAGTTGGAGCCATCTGAGCGGTAACCACCACGCAAGTCTCCTCTAGATTTACGAACTAATTAACAACCCACATTTTGGAGAGGAAACTTTAGACGACGTTTCGGCCTCTCGTGTAACATTAAAAAAAAGCCACGGCTAAGCGAAACGTAGTCCAAAACTTCTTCGTCTAAGTATGAACTATTTGTGAATGGTTCCAGCCAAGGTAGAGTGACCTTTTTTTTAATTCTTCTTTGCGACCATAAATGAGAAAACGACTGAGAAAGAAGTGACGTAAAATGGAGAAGAATAATGAGACCAAATGAAAGAATAGTAAAGGAAGAAAAACACACACAACGTGAGCCGTAAGTCAAGTCAGGGTACTACAGAAAAATCAAGTAATTAATGGAGGAAAAATTAAGCGAAATATGTTGCGACGGAAAAAGTTTCAACGTGATGGAGTACGACAAAGAGTGTAAGAGGGCGCTATGTTTCTCAGAATGTACATGAATTATATATATATATATATATATATATATATATATATATATATATATATATATATATATATATATATATATATATATATATATATATATATATATATATATATATATATATATAATATATATATATATATATATATATATATATATATATATATATATATATATATATATATATATATATATATATATATATATATATATATATATATATATATATATATATATGTCGTTCCGAATATGTAAAACTGGTCAATTAGCAAGAACTCATTTAAAATTAAGTCCTTTCTAAAATTTTCTCTTATAAGTTTAAAGATATATTTTTTTCATTAATGTAAATGTGAAAATTTATAATTTTGCACCAAAAGAATCTTAGAAAACTTACCTAGCCTTATTATAACAAGAACAATTTATTTTAGCCTAACCCAACTAAATATATTTTAGATACGTTTACAATAATTTAATACTAAACAAACACAGTGAAATATATTTTTTTTCGTTAGGTTCAGAATGATTTTGGAGAAATTATTGCATACACAAATTTTCACTTGTCCTATATGGCAAGATGAGCGTTGCTATTTAAGCGAAGATCGCAAGTTCTGCCTATTCGTCACGATATATATATATATATATATATATATATATATATATATATATATATATATATATATATATATATATACACACACACACACACACACATTGAGCATCATATTTTCTGTAGTTCACTGCAAGACTTGTTTTATATTTGCTTGAGATTTGCTGTGTCCTCAATGGATGCCTCTCTAGAACAAATTCTAATACTGTCTTCTAAGGATGATGCGGTGCTATGATTTATGTCCCCGTCTTTGTCGGATATGAGGACGAGGATAAAGGATGAAAGCAGATACTGTGCTTTGGGTAACAGAGTTTTTTTTACTGTTGCAGCCACTGACTTAAGTCTCTTTATTATTACTTTCTGCATTATGTGTGTTAAAAATCCATATGCCCACTTTTCCAGTAACCCGGCCGTAAGGAAGTGTGCGGCCTGGCTCGTAAGTGGCGTGTGGCCAGGTCCTCAGGCGTTGTGGGGCCCGCCCTAAGTTCATTACTGTAATTACTTTAGTAATTACAGTAATAATTCTTGTAAAAGCTTGTGAATCTCTCCCTCCCCCTCTCCTATACAATTACAGCAATAAACACTACAATCAAAGCAGCAAACGCTATAATAAAATCAACACAACAATCAGTACTACAATCACATTAACAAATGCTACAATCAGAATATTAAGCTCAATCAAAATAAATGCGAAAGCCACAATTATTCATGAAATGCGACAAACAGAGGACGCGTCACACTCAGTCCAATGAACTTCACAATCAGTCCGATAAACGCCACAATCTAACAAACGCTTCTAAAAATCAGTTCAACAAACGCTGCAATCAGATCAACAAACGCGATAATAAAAAAAAAAGAAACAATAAGTTCACCAAGCATCACAATGAGTGCAACAAAAGTCACAACAATTACCCCTACCCCATCAACAGTCAACAGTTCTTCAACACGTCCTATCAGGGACAATAACTTGGCAATCAGAACAGCACACGGGCACATCTATCTTCCTTCCCTCTCTGGCTCTCCTCCTCCCCCTCTCCCTTCCTTCCGTGGTGACTAGCTGCTGTATATGCAACAGTTGTCCCTAACACACCTGATTCACTAATGTGATGTTAAGCAGATTTTACTCGGTTAGCTTCGTTTGTGCTTGTTTCCTTGTTTTTGCTGTGTGTGCTTGTGTGTGTTAGTTACTTTTTTGTTAAAAACACTTGGCCTTTTTTTCTGAGGGGGGGGGGAGGTTATTCCCTCAACTATGTTTGGGCGGGGTTGAGCTTCAGCACTTGGGACCAACCATAGTACATAGATTAAGTGATATAACTTACATCTGTGATTTACCCTCGTGCATTCCATTTTTTCTTTACCCTTGAAGAGAAAGAATTCCTTCTTTTGTTCCCATTAGCACGTTTAGTTTCCAGCTGCGTCCTTTTGTTGTGTTTGCTCCCATATCAGCCTGTCACTAGCAACTTTGTCTACATGTCTGAGTACTTTACAAGATAATGTCTAATATATTTCTCGGGTCTTCTTGTAACATAATTTTTTTAAGACACCGGCGCCTCTAATGTACATGTGCTCTAGACGTCAGTTCTGGGATGTGCACTAGAAAGTACCGAGATTAACTTAGGTGTTATTAGTGGATTTCCTGGACGTAAGCCAGGAGCCACACACTATGAAAGGACTTGATGTATGAGATATTGTGATCATGTAAAGCGTGTGCTGAGTGTAGCTATAAAGATTTATCGGAACTCAGATACAGGGTTCTTGTTCGTAAGTATGATAGCAATAGTAAGTAATTACCACTTGTGCAGAAGTGATCACATACACAGTCATACACGTGAACCCAGGTATATTACACGCCTGGGGTGCAGGTATAGTCCTTTCCCTTCCTTGTTCAATTACATTGATTGCAGTCCATAAGTGTTGTGCAAAGCAGGTATGGACTTAATTCAGGAATAGTGGTGTCATAGTAAGGGTTAAAGTGAGGTCATTACTCAAGAGTGTATCAACGTCTCATGTCAACATGTCATATCAACATGGCGTTCATCGTCTCTTTCAAATGTCACTTACACTAACGAGTGTACTGGAACATTTACCTTGCTAATGGATCCAGGAGCAAGGTGTCAGCAGCCTACAGTCATGCATGCTAAGTGTTAGGTTCAGAACTTTTATCATGACTGGTCTCTCATTCGGAGGTGGAATTAAGGGATGGTTGCGAGTTTCAGAAAGAACTAGTGGCGAAGTCCAAATTAGTGCAAGAAGGTGCTGTCACCTGTACCCAGGCAAGGTGACAGACGGTAAAAGTTTCCAAACGTGACTTCTGAAAATGGTGTTGGTACAGTTCTAGAAACAGCTGGTGATGTTACTGGTTCTGGTGCTGTTACTGAAGATGGTGCAGGTGCGGTTGCAGATCTAGGACGTAAGCCAGGAGCCACACACTATGAAAGGACTTGATGTATGAGATATTGTGATTATGTAAAGCGTGTGCTGAGTGTAGCTATAAAGAGTTATCGGAACTCAGATAATTCTATGCTTGGGGTATCTGAAGGCATGGAATGTCTGGAAAAATGAATGGGATATGTAATTCTGAACATCCAAAAAATACACTGTGATCTCCTTACTAAAGGAATGTGTCGCTCTACCTTCTGCAAACTCTTTCACCTTGAAATGTGTTATACTTAAGTAGATGAGAAACAATGCTATAATACAAACCGCCCTGTATGCCTATCTTCGCTGGCCTTCCTTTTTTTTTTTTTAAATATTTTTGGTGTTATCTCTGATTCCACAGCACACAACTTGAATCGTCTGTTCAACTCGATGAATATATCCTTGTCAATCCTTCCTATCCTAATCCCTCTTTACAATCATTTTCATTTTAATGTGGCCAAGTAGCAATTTCAGTTCTAATTTACTCTTCAGCACTGTTTAAACTGTCTCTCGCCTTATCTCACCTTTACGTATTACTTCCAGGCTGCAGCAGTAGTCTTTCTCCAGATAGTACCTGGTAGTGTTTCTCTGTAGATAATACCTAGTAGTGTTTCTCTGCAGATAATACCTGGTAGTGTTTCTCTGCAGATAGTACCTGGTAGTGTTTCTCTACACATAATACCTGGTAGTGTTTCTCTGCAGATAATACCTGGTAGAGTTTCTCTGCAGATAATACCTGGTAGAGTTTCTCTGCAGATAATACCTGGTAGAGTTGCTCTGCAGATAATACCTGGTAGTGTTTCTCTGCAGATAATACCTGGTAGAGTTTCTCTGCAGATAATACCTGGTAGTGTTTCTCTGCAGATAATACCTGGTAGTGTTTCTCTGGAATAATACCTGGTAGTGTTTCTCTGCAGATAATACCTGGTAGTGTTTCTCTGCAGATAGTACCTGGTAGTGTTTCTCTACACATAATACCTGGTAGTGTTTCTCTGCAGATAGTACCTGGTAGTGTTTCTCTACAGATAATACCTGGTAGTGTTTCTCTGAAGATAATACCTGGTAGTGTTTCTCTGCAGATAATACCTGGTAGTGTTTCTCTGCAGATAATACCTGGTAGTGTTTCTCTGCAGATAATACCTGGTAGTGTTTCTCTGCAGATAATACCTGGTAGTGTTTCTCTGCAGATAATACCTGGTAGTGTTTCTCTGCAGATAATACCTGGTAGTGTTTCTCTGCAGATAGTACCTGGTAGTGTTTCTCTACACATAATACCTGGTAGTGTTTCTCTGCAGATAGTACCTGGTAGTGTTTCTCTACAGATAATACCTGGTAGTGTTTCTCTGCAGATAATACCTGGTAGTGTTTCTCTGCAGATAATACCTGGTAGTGTTTCTCTGCAGATAATACCTGGTAGTGTTTCTCTGCAGATAATACTTGGTAGTTTTTCTCTGCAGATAATACCTGGTAGTGTTTCTCTGCAGATAATACCTGGTAGTGTTTCTCTGCAGATAATACCTGGTAGTGTTTCTCTGCAGATAATACCTGGTAGAGTTTCTCTGCAGATAATACCTGGTAGAGTTTCTCTGTAGATAATACCTGGTAGTGTTTCTCTGCAGATAATACCTGGTAGTGTTTCTCTGCAGATAATACCTGGTAGTGTTTCTCTGCAGATAATACCTGGTAGAGTTTCTCTGCAGATAATACCTGGTAGAGTTTCTCTGCAGATAATACCTGGTAGTGTTTCTCTACAGATAATACCTGGTAGTGTTTCTCTGCAGATAATACCTGGTAGTGTTTCTCTGCAGATAATCTCGGTGTGAGTTCACTTAGTTGTGGTTGTAGGGGTCGAGTCTGTGCTCTCAATTGCAAGGTCTTCTATTTCCTTTCCAATATTATAAACTTGTAATATCTAGAGACTGGGTCTCCATTTTCTGTTGTGCGAAGACAGGAATCTGAATGCTAATAACTTATGTTAATGTGACCAGATATAAACATGTAACTAGTTAATTACCTCTGTAACGTCTTCAGCTATCTAAACTTTACGGTCCAGTCCCTGGACCTACTATGTACCTCTGTAATCCATTGACTACCGCCCACACCATGGGTATGGGGTGTATAATAAAGATGTTAAACTACTAATAACTGATATCTTCACACAACAGTTTTGTCAGGGGAATTTCAGCTTTATGAACAACTACGTGGTGAGTTTTCCCATGAGAACTGACCTCTCTTACCAGAAGTATGGGTGATGTGGAGACAAACTCAGGAAGAAGGAAGAGTCAGTGGCCAAACTTAATCTTCCTCTTTCCTGAGCTAGAACTAGAGACTGTGGCTAGCTTCTGCTGGGGGCAGAAGCTTTGTTTCTCTAGAACTGAGAGCTGGTCTCTGGATTATACTCCCTCAGGAAGGAAGGTGGATTCTGCGATAGTCGGTGTAAGTGAATATTCAGTTTCGTCACTTACTTGTATTCCCTTGTTTCCTTTATCTTGTATCTTCCGAAATATATTATTATCGGCTCTGTTTCTCATTTAGAAAGTAAACTTTTTTTTTTTTTTTTTTTTTTACAAGGTTAAGGATCCCTAGCTTCATTGACAAGCTATTTACAGGTTAAGGATTCCTAACTTTATTAGCAAGCTAAGAGCTGTTACCTACATCAGCTCATTTGAAAGCATTTTTATTGTTATGAGACATAAGTAGGGAACAGGATGAAGTTGGATCCATCTGTGGGTCAGCATTTTCATTTGATCAACTGACTTTATCTCGTTGACATCATTATGCTGTACGAATGTGTTCCATACTCGAGTCATCCTGGGTATATAGGATCTCAGATGGAGTGAAGTTCTGGAGAAGGGTACAGCCAGAGTGAAGTTGCTGTTTTCTGCCCGTCTTGTGGCATAAAAGCTTGTTTCACGCTGTCCTCGAAGTGGATCCAAGTGTGGTACTTTGACAATATTGGCCTTGTACATAACAGTAAGGCCACCCACATCCCTCCTATGTTGAAGGCTCTGCTGAAATGACAGATCTATCCAGGATAGGTCCAGGCGAGAGATGAGACGTCTTGCTCTGTTCTCTACTCTGTCAAGCAGTCGCAGATGAGAGGGGGGCAGGCAAACCAAGAAAGTGGAGCATACTCAAGGTGCGAGCGTACTTGTGCCTCGTACAGAATCTTGCAACCCCTACTGTCAAGTAGATGCGAGATGTAATAAGTAATTAAGTATTAATTGTAATAAAGTGAAATATAGCATTAACTTTCATCTTTAATTTACTTATAACAAGACTGAGTATTACTTAAATGGTCAGCACCACCAACAAGTGGTTGTAGTAAGGTGAGATGGTGTACTAATGTCTCAAATCATTACTTCCCCATTTTGAGTGTAAGAAGGGTCTTCTAGCCAGTGATATGACATGTTTGATTATTTATCCTCAACTCACTGAGGCATTAGTGAGAGAGAGAGAGAGAGAGAGAGAGAGAGAGAGAGAGAGAGAGAGAGAGAGAGAGAGAGAGAGAGAGAAACTGATCTTCCTGCTCTCAATAAATTTTTAACTCTCCAACACAGATTAATTCATGAGAGTGGGTGTCGCGTTCCTACTCTATCTCCAGGTTAAGTTATTGCAATAAAACCTCCGATTCTAGCACCGAGTACAGAGGAAAGGACGGAAGGGAGGGAGCGAAAGAGGGAGAGAGGACGGGAGGGAAGGATGGAAGTCAAAGAGGGAGAGGGGAAAGAGGGGAAAGAGGGGATTAAAAACAATTTATTAATTCCGTTACTAGATCCAGACCTTAGTAAAGAGGTTCGGAGTTGGAATACACCATCAACGACATCTGCTGTTGATGTCATTTCAATTTGCTGTCGATAACATTTGAATTTGCTGCTGTTATCAAACATCTTCCAAACATATCCCAACACCTGAAACCCATTCTCTTTGCTGACGACACGACTTATGTCATCTCCCACCCTAATCTTGCCACCCTCAACATCATTGTTAACGAGGAGCTGCTCAAAATATCGACGTGGATGACAGCCAATAAACTTACACTTAACACTGGCAAAACCTACTATATTATGTTTGGTCGCAGAGCAGGTGTTGCGCAACTTAACATTAAGATCGACAACACTCTAACTGCCAGACATAATGAGGGCAAATTCCTTGGCCTATACCTCGACAACAACCTAAATTTCAGCACCCATATCCAACACATAACAAAAAAAGTATCCAAAATGGTGGGGATCCTCTACAAGATACGATACTACGTGCCGCAAACTGCCCTTCTCACACTATACCATTCACTTATATATCCATACCTCACCTGTGCTATCTGTGCTTAGGGTTCAACTGCAGCAACACACCTAAAGCCAATAATAACCCAACAAAAAGCCGAAGTAAGAATAATCACTAAATCCCATCCCTGGCAACACACTCCCCCACTCTTCATAGATCTAAACTTACTCCCTGTTCAGAACATCTTCACTTACTACTGTGCAATCTATATCTACAGGACCTTAAATTCCAATATTAACCTTGACCTAAAACGCTTTCTTGATAGTTGTGACAGGATCCACAGGCATAAAACCAGACACAAGCATCTCTATGACATTCCCCGTGTTCGACTAAACCTTTACAAAAATTCAATGTATTTCAATGGACCTAAAATCTGGAACACCCTACCTGAAAACTCTAGAACTGCAGACACATTCATCACTTTCAAAACTACAGTTAGAAAACATATCTCCCTGATCCACCCCGACAACTAACTACATAACCACCTGGTGGTTCACAATTACACTCACTCACCCACTGACTATAAGCCCAGAAATACTAATCTTAATCTTAAAATAATAAATCCTAACTAGTCATAAGTTTGCCTATGATACTCCAATATAGACACTTTGTATTGTACCAAAACAAAAGCACTCACATTGCTAAACTCACAAATTATGATGTAGTCACTTAGCCTTAATACCATAATATGTAAGGATTTAATGTTAAGAATTGATCTAAGTCTGCTCGAAATGTCTAGCCATGCTAGGTGTCCTAGTGGCCCCCTCTGTAATTAGTATTTTATAACATGTAAACCACACAATACCCAAAACCTGTAAACCCCACATTGTAACCCTTATAGAGAATAAACTTGAACTGAATTGAATATAGCTGCTGTTTAAATTTTTAGCTGTGGTTTTCATTTTCTGTATTTCCTGTTGTTGCAGACCTGCTCCTGTTTGTGGGCCGAGATTCACTGCCAAGAATTCCATTTAATCCATTACGTTCAAAAAAGAGGACGAAATTCTTCTTAAGTTTAATAACAAAACAAACGTTGTCCAACAGAATTTATTTATATCAACTCAACTTAATCTCAAGACGCATAAGACAATACTGGATCAGCAAAACTGAAATGAACAGCAAGAAATGAACACAATGAAACTATCAAGTGTCATCAAGGTATAGGGGTGATTCCTGGAGGTCTCCACATAACACATCAATCAAGTCTCTGCTAACACATCAGTCAAGTCCCTGGTAACACATCAATCAAGTCTCTGCTAACACATTAGTCAAGTCCCTGGTAACACATCAATCAAGTCTCTGCTAACACATTAGTCAAGTCCCTGGTAACACATCAATCAAGTCTCTGCTAACACATTAGTCAAGTCCCTGGTAACACATCAGTCAAGTCCCTGGTAACATATCAGTCAAGTCCCTGGTAACACATCAGTCAAGTCCCTGGTAACACATCAGTCAAGTCCCTGGTAACACATCAATCAAGTCTCTGCTAACACATCAGTCAAGTCCCTGGTAACACATCAATCAAGTCTCTGCTAACACATCAGTCAAGTCCCTGGTAACACATCAATCAAGTCTCTGCTAACACATCAGTCAAGTCCCTGGTAACACATCAATCAAGTCTCTGCTAACACATCAGTCAAGTCCCTGGTAACACATCAATCAAGTCTCTGCTAACACATCAGTCAAGTCCCTGGTAACACATCAGTCAAGTCCCTGGTAACACATCAATCAAGTCTCTGCTAACACATCAGTCAAGTCCCTGGTAACACATCAGTCAAGTCCCTGGTAACACATCAATCAAGTCTCTGCTAACACATCAGTCAAGTCCCTGGTAACACATCAATCAAGTCTCTGCTAACACATCAGTCAAGTCCCTGGTAACACATCAGTCAAGTCCCTGGTAACACATCAGTCAAGTCCCTGGTAACACATCAATCAAGTCTCTGCTAACACATCAGTCAAGTCCCTGGTAACACATTAATCAAGTCTCTGCTAACACATCAGTCAAGTCCCTGGTAACACATCAGTCAAGTCCCTGGTAACACATCAGTCAAGTCTCTGCTAACACATCAGTCAAGTCCCTGGTAACACATCAATCAAGTCTCTGCTAACACATCAGTCAAGTCCCTGGTAACACATCAGTCAAGTCCCTGGTAACACATCAATCAAGTCTCTGCTAACACATCAGTCAAGTCCCTGGTAACACATCAATCAAGTCTCTGCTAACACATCAGTCAAGTCCCTGGTAACACATCAGTCAAGTCCCTGGTAACACATCAGTCAAGTCCCTGGTAACACATCAATCAAGTCTCTGCTAACACATCAGTCAAGTCCCTGGTAACACATCAATTAAGTCTCTGCTAACACATTAGTCAAGTCCCTGGTAACACATCAGTCAAGTCCCTGGTAACATATCAGTCAAGTCCCTGGTAACACATCAGTCAAGTCCCTGGTAACACATCAATCAAGTCCCTGGTAACACATCAGTCAAGTCCCTGGTAACACATCAGTCAAGTCCCTGGTAACACATCAGTCAAGTCCCTGGTAACACATCAATCAAGTCTGCTAACACATCAGTCAAGTCCCTGGTAACACATCAATCAAGTCTCTGCTAACACATCAGTCAAGTCCCTGGTAACACATCAGTCAAGTCCCTGGTAACACATCAGTCAAGTCCCTGGTAACACATCAGTCAAGTCCCTGGTAACACATCAGTCAAGTCCCTGGTAACACATCAGTCAAGTCCCTGGTAATAGGTAAAAGTCACATATTCACTGATCAAGATATTCATTAAGGAAACTTCTGGTCACAAGTGGCTTCATCAGTCCTAATTCAGGGTCAACTAAGAATGAGTAAACCATAGAACGGGTAGGCATCGAACCTATGGCAAGCGAGTACTAAAACTCGCAGGACGGTGTGCTAACCACTCGTTCTGTGATTTGTTTGCAATCATGTTAATGACTGAGTTAAGAAATGAACATTTATAAAGGCGGGAGTGAGATGGCAAGCTATAAGAGGTGTTGTGGTGGTGGTGGTGGTAGAAGTAGTAGTTGTAGTAGTGGTAGTAGTAGTGTTAGTGGTGGTGGTAGTAGGGGTGGTGGTAGTAGTGGTGGTGGTGGCGGTAGTAGTGGGGGTGGTGGTGGTGGTTGTAGTGGGGGTGGTGGTGGTGGTTGTAGTGGGGGTGGTGGTGTTGGTAATAGTGGTGATGGTGGTAGTGGTGGCGGTGATGGTAGTAGTGGTAGTACAGCTGAGGTGAGATGGGTAGGTGAAGGGTCTGTTAGCAGTGGAGTAACACATTAAAGTTAACATCGTGGGTAATCTCAAAGGCTGGACAAATGCGAATATGAGTGGGTGGGTAGACCTGCTGCAGTGTTAGATGGGACTATGGTGTCTGATGTTAATGTTGTGTAACAATCATGGGGCCAAATTTCTGGATATTCAATAGCTGCCTGACTTGTGGGTTGTTGGTTACTGTTATCATTGCTGCTTCTAGGCACCTGCGTCAGTGCAAATCGCTTTCAGGACATAAGTTTAGCTACATTGAACTTCATGACTGTGTCCTGCTTGTGTGTGTGTGTGTGTGTGTGTGTGAAAGTTACCATTTTGTTATAGGTATATGTCGATTAGACACAATGTGTGTGTGTGTGTGTGTGTGTGTGTGTGTGTGTTTTGTGACACCAAAGTGAACCTAGGGAGGTCTGCCTGAGCCAGAAATTCACTAATTTGTGAGATCACTATTAAGAACCTACTCAGATGTACAAGTCCAACGTCTGCCTGTCCTTCCCTCGTGTATTATCCGCCAGACAAAACCTTACTGACATCACCTGCTGAATATCACAAAAATGAGAAACATTTACTAATCTTAGCTGCTTTATGAAGTCACATTATACATTTAGGTAAGGCACTACGAGAAAATAATATTTCTAAAACTAGGTAAAAGCTTAACTGACTATATTATTGTGGATTTGACTTCTCAAGCAGATAAAATACGAGAGGGAAAGTTAATATCCCTTCAGCAAATGTGGAAAAGATTCTGCTCTTGATAGAAGCCATATTAAATTATGCCGGTAACTTCAAATTACATTTAAGGTCATTTCTTCAAGATTTTAAAGAATATGAGAGAGAGAGAGAGAGAGAGAGAGAGAGAGAGAGAGAGAGAGAGAGAGAGAGAGAGAGAGTGTGTGTGTGTGTGTGTGTGTGGTTGGCAGGAGAGCGAGGCATTTCTCCTTTCAATGACACTCACTCTCTTCCTATATTCCAGAGCGGATATTGCCACCTCCTCCACGTATCATAATTCACATATTAAATTTAAAATATTCCATTCAAAAATTCGATTATTATTTTCATTCCTATTAGTTTATTACCCGGAAATTTTCTGCCTTTTAGATTCTGTGTGCTATAACAGTTGAGATTACCTATCTGGATCTGAAGGAGCAACTCCATGATTCTGATTATATATATATATATATATATATATATATATATATATATATATATATATATATATATATATATATATATATTATATATAGACACACACACACACCTTTCTGTTTTTTTTACAATAATAATCTGCATAAATTTCCTCACTCATGAAAGAGAAAGAATAGTTATTTCTCAAGTGTGTGTGTGTCTGTGTACTCACCTAGTTGAGGTTGCAGGGGTCGAGTCCAAGCTTCTGGCCCCGTGTGCGTGTGTGTGTGTGTGTGCTCTATACACACCTATCTGTAGTTAGAATCTTGTAGTTGTATAGCCTATCCTACCCCCATGAAACATCCTTCAGTTATAAACAGTTGTAGCCTACGCTACCTCCAGTAATGTCAACCTGAGCTGGGAGACTTCAGTAGTGTCAACCTGAGCTGGGAGACTTCAGTAGTGCCAACCTGAGCTGGGAGACTTCAGTAGTGTCAACCTGAGCTGGGAGACTTCAGTAGTGCCAACCTGAGCTGGGAGACTTCAGTAGTGTCAACCTGAGCTGGGAGACTTCAGTATTGTCAACCTGAGCTGGGAGACTTCAGTAGTGTCAACCTGAGCTGGGAGACTTCAGTAGTGTCAACCTGAGCTGGGAGACTTCAGTAGTGCCAACCTGAGCTGGGAGACTTCAGTAGTGTCAACCTGAGCTGGGAGACTTCAGTAGTGTCAACCTGAGCTGGGAGACTTCAGTAGTGTCAACCTGAGCTGGGAGACTTCAGTAGTGTCAACCTGAGCTGGGAGACTTCAGTAGTGTCAACCTGAGCTGGGAGACTTCAGTATTGTCAACCTGAGCTGGGAGACTTCAGTAGTGTCAACCTGAGCTGGGAGACTTCAGTAGTGTCAACCTGAGCTGGGAGACTTCAGTAGTGTCAACCTGAGCTGGGAGACTTCAGTAGTGTCAACCTGAGCTGGGAGATTTCAGTAGTGTCAACCTGAGCTGGGAGACTTCAGTAGTGTCAACCTGAGCTGGGAGACTTCAGTAGTGTCAACCTGAGCTGGGAGACTTCAGTAGTGTCAACCTGAGCTGGGAGACTTCAGTAGTGTCAACCTGAGCTGGGAGACTTCAGTAGTGTCAACCTGAGCTGGGAGACTTCAGTAGTGTCAACCTGAGCTGGGAGACTTCAGTAGTGTCAACCTGAGCTGGGAGACTTCAGTAGTGTCAACCTGAGCTGGGAGACTTCAGTAGTGTCAACCTGAGCTGGGAGACTTCAGTAGTGTCAACCTGAGCTGGGAGACTTCAGTAGTGTCAACCTGAGCTGGGAGACTTCAGTAGTGTCAACCTGAGCTGGGAGACTTCAGTAGTGTCAACCTGAGCTGGGAGACTTCAGTAGTGTCAACCTGAGCTGGGAGACTTCAGTAGTGTCAACCTGAGCTGGGAGACTTCAGTAGTGTCAACCTGAGCTGGGAGACTTCAGTAGTGTCAACCTGAGCTGGGAGACTTCAGTAGTGTCAACCTGAGCTGGGAGACTTCAGTAGTGTCAACCTGAGCTGGGAGACTTCAGTAGTGTCAACCTGAGCTGGGAGACTTCAGTAGTGTCAACCTGAGCTGGGAGACTTCAGTAGTGTCAACCTGAGCTGGGAGACTTCAGTAGTGTCAACCTGAGCTGGGAGGCTTCAGTAGGGCAATGAAAATATCCTTAAATATTCTATTATAGGTTCATCAGCTACGGCAGCTTCAAACTTTTCGCTCCAGCAAATATGTAGTTACCATCACTTAGATTACCATTCAAAGGAGAAACAAAGTTGCAAGTAAGGTAGGGAGGGATTGAGTGGTGAGGTAGTACTAGGAAGGATGGAGTGGTGAGGTAGTACTAGGAAGGATGGAGTGGTGAGGTAGTACTAGGAAGGATGGAATGGTGAGGTAGTACTAGGAAGGATGGAGTGGTGAGGTAATACTAGGAAGGATGGAGTGGTGAGGTAGTACTAGGAAGGATTGAGTGGTGAGGTAGTACTAGGAAGGATGGAGTGGTGAGGTAGTACTAGGAAGGATGGAGTGGTGAGGTAGTACTAGGAAGGATTGAGTGGTGAGGTAGTACTAGGAAGGATGGAGTGGTGAGGTAGTACTAGGAAGGATTGAGTGGTGAGGTAGTACTAGGAAGGATGGAGTGGTGAGGTAGTACTAGGAAGGATGGAGTGGTGAGGTAGTACTAGGAAGGATTGAGTGGTGAGGTAGTACTAGGAAGGATGGAGTGGTGAGGTAGTACTAGGAAGGATTGAGTGGTGAGGTAGTACTAGGAAGGATGGAGTGGTTCGGTTGGGAGGGATGGAGGGGTGAGGTGGAGAGGTAAAGAATGATTGAAGAGTGAGGCAAGGAGGGATAAAGAGGTACTAGTCTCCTGACTAGTTGTAATACGGTGAGCCTAGTCGTAACCACGCGAACCAAGTTCTTGGCTAGTTGTAACAACCCAAGAATAGTTTCTGGCTAGTCGTAACAACACGAGCCTAGACCTTGGCTAGTAGGAACGCGAGCCTAGTCCCTGGATAGTAATAAGGTCAGCCTTGTTCTTGGATAGGTACAACGCGAGCCTAGTCCCTGGCTAGTAACAACGCTAGCATATATCCTAGGCTAGGAACAACGCGAGCCTAGTCCCTGGCTACTAACGCTGGGATAACAGTCCTTGGTAAGCTACAATATTCACACTAGACCATGATGAACACGTCTTTATAAACTTCCAACATATGACCTAATATAACATAGAAGTGACTGGTGCTAACCTCAACTTTTCGCATATGTTTGTAGGGCCCCAGGTTTTTTACACCCTCTTTGCCTCCCTCTCTCTCCTTAGCTCCTTCTCTCTCCCTTTCCCTTCCTCCTCCCTCTCTTCAAGTTGTAATGCTCCGGGAAATAGAGACTCTTAAAGCTTCTGCCACGTTTATTATTATTATTATTATTATTATTATTATTAGTGTGTGTGTGTGTGTGTGTGTGTGTGTGTGTGTGTGTGTGTGTGTGTGTGTGTGTGTGTGTGCGCGCGCGCTACAGTGAAGAAACCTGCAGTGTCCTATAATTACGGTCGTCTCAACGGACATCAATTTAGGATGAAATCACCTGTCGGGTGTATTCACCTATATATGGTTGCAGGGGTTGAGTCATAGCTCCTATATGTATGTGTACGTATGAGCACCCATGTGGAACGTGTACAAATCTGTTTGCATGCGAGAAAAAAAAAAGCATGAGGGGCAAAACTTAAAACCAGAAAGCAATTTGGAGCGAGATAAATTCCCCTCAAAATTGTACAGAATTCTTGTAAAAAAATTATGTATTTAAAAATATATCTCGGAAAAAAATAATGAATTTACAAAAACAAAAAATCACCAATGTTTTCATCAAAAATTAAAACCGGAGAACTGATATCAAATCATAAAACACTGTAACGATAGATCAAATAAAATGTTATTTGTAGTTTTTATTTAGGAACGGTCTGATGATCGGGTCATCACCCTGTAGACCTGGTCGGGAATGGGGCCGCAGGGGGCGGTGATCCCAGGACTAGACTACAGGTAAGAAATTAGAATGTAACATTTCGTAAGACCAGCAACAGCCTAGTTGACCAGGCAGTCAACAGAAGTGTATCTTCCGTCCAAGGCATTCGAGGGTAGAAAAGCTCGCGAAACCGGTCACAGGCGAGTCGCGAGGAATCACAATCGCTGGTGCTTGTGACCCATATAGATTTAGCGTACGTTTTTTTAATAATAATAATAATAATAATAATAATAATAATAATAATAATAAATTACCAACGTAAAACGATCATGAAGGTAATACATAGTTTCATGAGATTTTAAGTAGCCACTCTAGATTTTGGATGATTAGTGTGACGGCTAGACGGTCACTTTATAAGATCAATTCACAAGGTACAGGATAAGAGATCAAATTCAGATCACAAAGGTCAAGTCACTTCAGTAGGCAATAAGAAATCGTCCACCTGACAAATACAGAGCGAAGCGCAAAGACAATTTTTCCTCGAACAAAAGAACAGGAGAAATGACATGACGCTGCCTTTGTTCCGGGTGTCAAATAATCTTTGAGAATTACGTTTCTCTCTGACAGGAAAATCTGACTTGGTGGCGGATGTAATCAAATCCCTCGGTCATAGTAAATGAATGTAACCATCAGTGGCGTGTCGTGGGAGAAAAAATGTAGGTTACGCAAATGATACGTTAAGGGTTTGATTAAGTTGAACTGTGAATATTAATATTCTGTTTCATTGATCCATTTAATAAATAAAAACCTGAACCATGAAATACTATTTAACTGTGCATTATAAATATAATTCAATGGGCTTCGCCTTGACTGTCGAGCAAAAGGATCAGTAGTTGCTGTAAAACTCCGTCTTTCTTTAAAGATTCTGCAAAAATTATTCGTCAATTGATCATAAAAACATAAGGAGTACTGTAGGCATACTGGCCCAAGCTAAGGAGGTCCAACTCACACTCACCCACACCCTTGACGTTGATAAATTAGCTCTCTGAACCATTTATCTACATTCCACTCACGTACTTGCCTAGCCTATTTTAAAGCTACTAAAGGTTTTAGCTTCAATGACACATGACGTCATAGGTAAGAAGAAGGTGGAGGAACCAGCAGTACTCTCTGCTTACCTCTCTCAAATATGTTAGGTAAAAGGACGCACGTGCAACTAATGCGGCATTTTATTGTGGCAACATTTCGCTCTCCAAGAGTTTTGTCAAGCCGTTACAAACAATACGGGGACACAGTATTGTATTGTTTGTAACGGCTTGACAAAGCTCCTGGAGAGTGAAACGTTACCATAATAAAATGTCCCATTACTTGCACTTGTGTCCTTTTACCTAACATTGTCGGTAATCCTACCAACATTATTACAAATCTCAAATAGAAGGAATTCTCACTGGTAGCGGAAAATATTATTGAGGGGAAATCGCAGCATCAGAATATTGTTTACAGCATGTTAGATTGATCCTGTTTACCTGAATCTAGAGAAAGTTGGTTGATATACTTTATATGAAACAATGCTTACCTTGTTTCTTACAAATACACACCACCAGTCATTATATCCCTAAGTCATAGTAACCAAATGTGATAACACTAAATAGAAGTAATTGAATGCAATAATATCTATATATAGAAGTAAGTGAATGTAATAACATCTGTAAATAAAACAATCGAAGACAAACTCAAGGATAGAAATATTCAACAATTTTGGATCACATTATTTTTAAATAAATAGAGCCTGAATGCCTCCCATCCCCCCCTCCCACATGTGCTGTATAATCCTACGGGTTTAGCGCTCCCCCATTATAATAATAAAAATAATAATTTAAACAAAGTATATGAGGGGAAAGCTATTATATAGGCCAATACAACACAGGTCTAACAATTATGGTTATTTATTTTTTACATCTTACAGAGGTAAGCCAAACAACCAGCAGCTGTAACTATGGCTGTCGTGGTGTTTGTACACCAGCCCGGTTGGTGTACAAACACCACGTTGGTGCCCGCCGCCCACAATCCAACGTAAGCACCACAGCCCGGCTGTGTCAGTAGTTACTGATTTAGTGTTACTGATTCCCTATGTGATATACTTGTGTAGTTACCCCCAGCATGTTAGTACTGTGTGCTACTGTACTCAAAGTAACCGTTACTGATTCACCGCCTCCCTGCGTGAATCACTGACTGTTATTGCTGACCTAGTATGACTTGAATGCTGCTTGCCCTCCAGGCACTCGGCAGCTCAGTTCAAGTCGAGATGTTAGGTAGACGGCAGGTCTGGCTTGACGGTTCCTCCATAATACCCATTATAATAAGTTACCATCCGTTCGAAGATTGTGACTTTACCCAATTCCAGCATACGAACCCCCACATGACAAATTGGACTCCACTGGATCAATCCACTCCACCAGTAGAGAAAGACTTAGCTCCCACTGACTTCCCAGACGAGGTCAAACGTTTGTTGAACCTGCTGAACAAGCGTCGTAAAGCCACTGCCTTACTAGGTGAGAAAATGGGTATAATGAACTTATTGTCCCATCATATCCCACTTGAACCTGGTACCAGACCTATTTATATACCTGCATACAGAATGCCTCATTCACAAGTTGCTGTCGCAGAAGAATTGATCAATCAGATGATTGATGATGAAGTTATTGCACTTAGCAATTCACCTTGGAATGCATCCTTGATCCTAGTACCTAAGAAGGACGGTACTTGGCAACCAGTGATTGACTTTATTAAGTGAAATGCAAAAACTATTCCAGATTGCTTCCCACCTCCTGTACTTGGTGACCTTTTATGTATCAGAGATAACAGTCTTTTCGATGCTGGACTTGTTACAAGGGTTTTGGCAAGTCCCTCTTCATGAGGACAGCCAAGAGCTAACCACGTTTTCCACTCCTACAGGTCATTATCACTTCCTCCGTATGGCTTTCGGGTTACGAGCTTTGCCTATCACATTCTCGAGGCTCATGACTAATATCTTTAGAGGCCTCATAGGCCACTTATGGAGTACTTAGATGATGTGACTGTTATGTCTGAAGACGTGGATACGCAATTGAGAATACTTGATGTAGTACTTGGTAAGCTTGAAGAAGCCAATTTAAAGATCAAACTGTCTAAATGTCAATTTTTCAGATCAGAAATCAAGTTTCTTGGTCACGTAGTCACTCCTAGAGGGGTTACAACTGACAAAAGTAAAATAACTGCAGTATTAAATTTTCCATCTCCCAAAACCGCTGATGCCGTAAGATCCTTTGTGAGCTTAGCAGGTTTTTATAGAGCTTTCATTGCCAATTTTTCTTCCACAGCAGCTCCTCTGAGTTGCTTAAGAAAGATGCTCCTTTCATTTGGACCTTCTGTCAAAAAAGAGCATTCCAAACTCTAAAAGCTAACATCTGCTCCAATCTTGAAATTTCCAGATTTTTCTAGGCCCTTCTGACAACTGACGCTAGTTCAATTGGCATAGGTGCCGTACTAGCTCAGAAGACCGATGGCAAGTACAACGCAGCTGCATTTGCTAGCCAAGTCCTCACAAAGGCTGAATGTAATTATACAGTAACTGAGCAAGAAGCTTTAGCAATAGTATGGTCTTTAAAGCACTTCCGAGACATTATATATCAGTACACGTACTCTGTTCATGTCTTGACAGATCATGCTCCACTGACACCGCCTCCCTGCGCAAATAACTGACTGTTACTGCTGACCTAGTATAATCTGAATGCAGCTCGCCCTCCAGGCACTTGGCAGCTCAGTATAAGTAGAGATGTTAGGTAGATGGTAGGTCAGGCTTGGCGGGCACCGCCAAGCCTGACCTATAATAAGTTACCATAATAAGTTACCATCCATTTGAAGTTTGTGATTTTACCCAATTCCAGCATACAAACACCCACATGACAGTTGATCAGTAACTGATCTGCAGAATTTGTAGAGTGCTGGAGGGTCGTGGTCCCTTTACACTTCCTTAGCTCTCTTAGTGTACTCAGATTTAGTGTATGCAGATTTAGGACCACTCCCTCCATTATCTTCTAGTGTAGATTATGATGTATCTTTTACGCCTACATTCTAAATAGTACAGTTCCAGGGATTTCTTGCGCTCCTAGTAATTCAGGCGCTTGTTTGAGGTTGCCCGAGCTGTGAGGTTTATTTGTACATACGTCACTATGCTCATGAAATTGCAATGACACCATTGCAAACAAACCACGGTACGGGCTGGAATTGAACTCGCGGCTAGAGAGTCGTAAAATGCCAGACTGGCATGTTAGCCACTGGGCCAGCTGACTGCAATAAGTTTCACCTAGTTGGATGAATCTTATTGTAGCCAGCTGGCTAATGTGCCGGTCTAGAGTTTTACAACTCACTAGCCATGAGTTCAATTCCCACCCATACCGTGTTTTTTTTTTCAATTCTATAGTTTCGCCTATTTTGAAAAGGAATGTTAGTATACAGTAATACCGCAGTCGGGAGAGGGTGAGTGACCTGCAAGGTATTATCATTGGCTTGGTATCTCGTTTTGAAAGTTCTAGTTATTCAACCATCGTTTTTCTTGTCGCTGTGATACCAACACTACTCCTGGAACGTGAGGCCCTCTGGCGTTATTACTTCCAAGTCTCTCAAATTAAACTTCCACTGTACTGAATGATTTACGTTTGTTTTGTATTCTGAACTCGTTTAATTTTTTTCATTTTCTCAATTTTCCCGTTGCGCAGTAAATGGAATTTGCTATCACTGAACATTATGTTGTCAAGAGGTCTATGGATGAGACTCGTACAAATTCTTGTATCATCAGCAAAGGATGATACAATGCTATGGTTTATGTCCCTGTCTATGATGAATATGAGAATGAGAGAGGGAAGTGGGGAGCTTACCATGCCTTGAGATACACTTTTTACTGCTGCGTCCTCTGATTTCACTCTACTATTACTCCTTGGGTTCTACATGTCAGCAGTTAAATATCCATTCCTTTTGCGCGCATTTTGTGTCCAATTACCCCATGGTTGCAGTTGTCCAAGGCTTTCGCCAAGTCAGTGTACAATTCTTCTCCATTGTGCTTGTCTTTCATTGAATCCGAGACTATCGTAATGGTCCAGCAACTGCGAGAGGCAGGAGCGACCTGTTCTGAACCAGTACTGCCCTGGGTTATGTATTTGCTTCGTTTTCATGTGATTAGTAATCCTGACTCTTTAAATTCTTTCAAAGATTCCAATACTATGAGACGTCAGTGCTTTTGGTCTATAGTTTTTTTGCCACTGATATGCTGCCACCTTTGTGTGTAGTCCGGCTTTATCGATGTTTTTTGATGACTATGAGATAACTCCAAAGTCAAGTTTTTTCTCCATAGAATATTCAAGTAAGGAGAGGGTGGTTTCTTGCAGTTCTTGATGAATGTGGAGTTCCAACAGCTTGGGCCTAAGGCAGAATGCATAGGCAGACACTTCATTGCTTCTTTGAAGGCAAGTAGGGTTTGTGACAGTGGTGTTTGTGGCTGTGGTTATAGTTATGGTGGCTGTATCTGTGGTGGTGGTGGCAGCTGTAGTCGTGGTTTGAACAACAGCGGCGGTTACGGTTCTGTGGCGGCAGTGGTTGTGGGAGCATTGTGGAGCTAGTAGCTGTGGCTGTGGCGATGGTTGTAACTACGGTGGTTGTGATGGTTAAGGCTGTGTCGGCGGCAGTTACTGCTTTCAGCTGCTGAATCTCCTGCCCCACCATCCAGTTCTCTTCACTTGTCATCCATCATCCATACTCCTTCAGCACTGTGTCCTATTTTCTTTGTCTCCTCCCTCCCTTCAACTTTTCCTTTCCTCCTTTCTCCATTCAGCTCCTTCATTTTCCCCCTACGTCTCTTCCCTTCATTCAACTCTCCTCTCCTTCCTCCTCCTCCCTTTCTTCCATCTACTCTCTTCCTCCCATCTTCTTCCCACTCCTCCATCTCCCCACCTCTCCTTTTCCCTCTTCCTCTCCTACTCCTCTTCCTCCACTGTTCATCTCTTTCCCCTCTCCCTCTCTCCGAACCCGAAAGTGTCTCCCTCTCCTCTTCCTCTCCTACTCTCCCAGAGACTGCCTCCCTCTCCTACTCTCCCAGAGACTGCCTCCCTCTCCTACTCTCCCAGAGACTGCCTCCCTCTCCTACTCTCCCAGAGACTGCCTCCCTCTCCTACTCTCCCAGAGACTGCCTCCCTCTCCTACTCTCCCAGAGACTGCCTCCCTCTCCTACTCTCCCAGAGACTGCCTCCCTCTCCTACTCTCCCAGAGACTGCCTCCCTCTCCTACTCTCCCAGAGGCTGCCAATATTCCCTGATGTTTCCTGGCGCCTTTGAAAAAGAAACTCTCGTCTGATAATTTTCCTTTACCGTCATTTTGGAGCCGTGGGAATTTGTTGACTCAAGTTGTAAATTGTGTGCGTGCGCCAGTTATTAACTCTCTCTCTCTCTCTCTCTCTCTCTCTCTCTCTCTCTCTCTCTCTCTCTCTCTCTCTCTGGCGCTTTCCTATCTCTCACTCTCACTAGCTCACTCCTTTTTTTCTCCACCTCTGTCTTTCACCCGTTTCTGTCTCCTTAGTTTGACGGAGTCCACCTCTTACTTCTCTACTGAAGGCAAGGTTTTCACTCCACTTGCCGTAAAAATGCCTCACAAATTTCATTACCATCCTATGTGAGGACAACTTTTTTCGTATATGTCGGAAACAGTTGGTGGCTGGCCACGATTGAAAAAGTCTACAACGTTCGTCCCTCGACCATGCAGAAGCTTTTTCAACATCCACTAATAACCAAATATCCTGAATTCGCTTGTAATAAGTAGACAATTGTCAGATATAAATCTAGACGTAATTCTACTAATCCTTTTGGTAAATCTAGTTCCTAGGCGTATTCATGTGATGTTGCACTACCGTCCACAGGATGGATATGAGGTGCACAAGACACTAGCCGCTGAGCCCAACAACCACCACAACACTGGCACACAGAACACACATACACACACACAGACGGAGTACAGTCTAGGAGGCCAGAGACTATAAACTTTACTCAGGGAAAAGGATTTTGGGGTGAGTATAACACCGGGCACATCTGAGCTGAGTCTCGACCCATGCAACTACAATTAGGTGACTACATTAACCAAATAACTGCTGTAGCATAAGGGCGCCTAGCAAACCTAAGAATAGCATTCCGACATCTCAATAAGGAATCGTTGAGGACCCTGTACACCGTGTATGTCACGTCTATATTGGAGTATGCAGCACCAGTTTGGAACCCACACCTAGCCAAGCATGTAAGGAAATTAGTCCCGGAGCTAAGGGGCATGTCCTACGAGGAGAGGTTAAGGGAAATCGACTTGACGACACTCGAAGACAGAAGATATATGATAACGACATATAAAATACTGAGAGGAATTGACAAGGTGGACAGAGACAGGATGTTCGAGAGGTGGGACACAGCAACAAGGGGTCACAATTGCAAGTTGAAGACTCAGATGAATCACAGGGATGTTAGGAAGTATTTCTTCAGTCACAGAGTTGTCATGAAATGGATGAGTCTGGGAAGTGATGTAGTGGAGTCAGGATCCATACATAGCTTTAATAAGAGGTATGATAAAGCTCATGGAGCAGGAAGAGTGACCTAGTAGCAACCAGTGAAGAGGCGGGGCCAGGAGCTGTGAATCGACCCTTGCAGCCACAACTAGGTGAGTACACACAGCGAACGTTTGCAACACCTTTAACACTTGTATATAAGTTTGATATTCTCACAAACAGCACTCATTCAATGATACAAACACACGTATTATACTGGAGGCAACAAAGACACTTTAGTAGATTCAATACGGCATGCAGACTGTTGGTGTTGGAAGATGATGGGAAAAATCTTCCCCCGAAAAAATAACAAAACAAAAAGAAATAAGTGAATGATGAAAGAGAAGAAAGAGATGAAGTACCGTATGCTCGATAAACCTCCCTAACCTCAGTGATGTGTGCCTATTAGTGAGGACACTATTGCGTGGGGGAGCACCCGTCTCCTACCCTTCTTTTCCTTCCACTCCCCTTCCCTCCCATCCCAAATGACCCACAGATCGCACTGGGAGAGGGTGCCCGTCACCTCCACCCCCACCACCTCCCCTTTATTTCACCCATCCAGGGTCACCCCTCCCTTTTGTGTATATTCCAAGCAGTATATATCTCTTGATATCAACGTACCACGCAGAAACAAGCGGGTATATACAGAGAAAGATCGCAGTCAGTAGGACTCGATACTACTACTGGGGACGGTCAAGATTCTCTGTATATACCCGCTTGTTTCTGTGTGGTGCATGGATATAAAAAAATCGCTTGAGAGGTCAGAACATACAGGAGGAGATTGAAATAGCTTGAATCCATGTTTGAGGCTTACTGACGTGCCCGGGCTGGGAAAGAAATACGGCTTGTGAACCAGGCTGCCCAGTTTATGTGGCATTTGTGTGGCCGAGTGGTTACGAGCGCTACCTGGGAATCTTGACCGTCCCCAGTACTAGTATCGAGTCCTGCTGACTGCGATTTTTCTCTATATCTCTTGATGAGTATGCGCCGTGAGCAGCAGTGTATGTGCACCTGGAGTGGATCTTAGAGAAGCCGACTCTCACGCAAGAGGCCTGGAGGTCTTGCAAGTTAGAAAGTTAAGAGTGAAGAAAGAAAGCTGTCAAAGGAGCCTCAGTAGTTGTGTGGGAGGAAAGCGAGAGCAATAACTGGCTATCATTACTGTCGAAACGTTTTGTCTGCTCAGCTCAGCAGGCTTCTTCAGTCGAATACAGAAGTGACTGAAATACTGGAGACAGCACAAGCAGTGGACACGTACATCCCAGTCTTGAAGAAGCTTAATTTTGAGTCAGTCGCTCAGTACTGACAAGTGGTCACCTCCATAGCACTGATTAATGTGAAGAGGACTTGCCTAGTGTGGGCCAGTAGGCCGTCTGAAGTACTCCTCCAGTTTTATACAAGCTCTTAACTAAGCACGAGTTCACACGAGTTTACTTTAATCCATATATCGGGGATTAAAGTATTCGTAACCGGTAGTTTATATATGGAACGCAACCTTAATAACCCTCATGTAGTCGAGAGATTTTAAACCTAATAAACCAACCATCCTTCCTGGTCAACTCACCCCGTCACGTGACAACTCCCCTTCCTGGTCAACTCACCCCGTCACGTGACAACTCCCCTTCCTGGCTAACTCACGCCGTCACGTGACAACTCCCCTTCCTCGTGACATTTACCCCGTTCCCGACATCAGACGGATTAATACACTTAATTTACCAGGATAACCCAAATACAACGTTAACCCCTCCATAACAACGCTATCTCTTCCATAACACCGCCAACCCTCCAACAATGCTAACCCCCATTAATAATGTTAACCCCCATAATAACGCATACCCCCCTAATAACACTTACCCCCATAATAACCTTAACCCCTATAATACTGATCACAACATTCTTTATGCGCTATGGGTTTGAGGCCATACATTTTCTTGTACCAAATCTTGCCTCACTGATACCAGATACTAGACACTGGTATAACTTACCTATCTGGAGTCTACCTGGAGGGCATTCCGGGGATCAACGCCCCCGCGGCCCGGTCCACGACCAGGCCTCCCGGTGGATCAGGGCCTGATCAACGAGGCTGTTACTGCAGGCCGCACGCAATCCAACGTACGAACCACAGCCCGGCTGATCCGGCACTGTGTTTAGGTATCTGTCCAGCTCCCTCTTGAAGACAACCAGGGGTCTTCCCGTAATGCCCCTTATTGCTGGTGAGAGGCTGTTGAACAGTCTTGGGCCCCGGACACTTATTGTGTTTTATCTTAGTGTACCAGTGGCGCCCCTACTTTTCACTGGGGGTATGTTGCATCGCCTGCCAAGTCTTTTGCTTTCGTATGGAGTGATTGCTGTGTGCATATTAGGGACCAGTCCCTCCAGAATCTTCCAGGTGTAGATTACGATATATCTCTCTCGCCTGCGCTCTAGTGAGTACAGGTCAAGTGCTTCCAGGCGCTCCCAGTAGTTAAGGTGTTTGATGGAACTTATACGTGCAGTAAAGATTCTCTGTACATTCTCTAGCTCTGCAATTTCACCTGCCTTGAATGGGGATGTTAATGTACAGCAGTATTCCAGCCTAGAGAGAATAAGTGATTTAAAAAGGATCATCATTGGCTTAGCATCTCTTGTCTTGAATGTTCTCATTATCCATCCTATCAGTTTCCTAGCAGATGTGATAGTGGCATTGTTGTGATTCTTGAAGGTGAGGTCTTAGTGCAATATTCTGGGATCTATACTATGTACTGATACCATCACAACTGGAACCATCTCCCGAGTACCGTCATTAAAACTAAAATCTTGTGTAGTTTTAAAAATGGGTTAGATAGGTAACATGAGTGGATGTGTGTGGGTGTGAATTAACCTGCCTTGCATGGGCCAGTAGGCCTGCTGAAGTCCTCTTTCTTTCTAATGCTCTTATGTTCTTAAGTACCAAGAGGCAGAATCCCGGGCCCAGTATTACTGGGCCCGGAATTCTGCCTCTGGGCCCGGGATGCTGCCTGAGCTAATTTACACTTCAAGTACTTGATACAGCCTCTTGTGGGTGAAACGTTTGTGCTATACTTGTCCAGAAAAAAAAGTATATGTGGGAGAAATGGGCAGATGTTTGAACTAGCATTTGTTTGAACACAAAAGGTGCAACACAAGGGTAGACACAAGCGATTGAAATTCTCCTTTAAACGAATTCCTGAATCTAACATCTTAGTCATAAAATCTAACAAGCTGAATCGTGGATTCTCTTTAGCCGGTCAAGTATAATAGGTAAAGTAAATAAAGATAAAAAGTCTTCCTATAGAATATGATCCTTAAGCTCCTACCCGGAGAAGTCTACCTGGAGGTTGTTCCGGTGGTCAACGTCCACGCGGCCCGGTCCTCTACCGCTCTCTTCATTTATATCAAACACCTTAGCTGTGTTTTTAAATGATTTTTAAATTGTATTTTCAAACTATTTTTTTTCTTTATAACCAGTATTGCTTTGTAATATCGTCTCCCATAACGCTAACCTCCCCCCATAACAGTAACCCTCCCATAAATGATATTAAGCCCATAACAATAACCTCCCACCCCTTCATAATAACACTAACCTCACAACTGTAACTCTCATAATAACAGTAAGCTGGAGTGCTGCTGTACATTAACATCTCCGTTCAAAGCAGGTGAAATTGCAGATCTAGAGTGTACAGAGAACCTTTATAATAATAATAATAATAATAATAATAATAATAATACCTTTACTACAAGTACATGTACAAGGTATACAGGTCTAGCTGACATCAATGACATATTACCATATAGAAAGCCGCTTGTTATGCAGAGCATTTCGGGCAAATTAGGTCAGTTTTGTCCCAGTATGCGACCCACACCAGTCGACTAACACCCAGGTACCCATTTTAAACTGATGGGTGAATAAGGACAGGGACAGCAGGTGTCTTATGGAAACACGTCCCTAATATTTTCCAGTCTTACCGGAGGAGATTCGAATTCCGGACCTCAATGTGTGAGCTGAGTGCGCTAGCAAACGAGCTACATGTAAATTTCATCATGTAAGTTCCATCAAACACTTCAACTACTGGGAACTGTTGGAAGCACTTGACTTGTACTCGCTGGAAGGCAGGCGAAAGAGATATATCATAATCTGGTTTAGAAAGACACGTAAGCAAACACTATGACACATTTATTAGAAAACGTTTTCTAATAAATATGTCGTATCATAATCTACACTTGGAAAATCCTAGAAGGAATGGTCCCGCATCTGCACACACAAATCACTCGCTACGAAAGTAAAAGACTTGGTAGGCGGTGCAAAATACCCCATTGAAAAGTAGGGGCACCATTGGTACACTAAGAGAAAACATTAAGTGTCCGGGGCCCAAGACTGTTCAACCGCCTCCCACCATTCATAATCATTACCTTTGTAATTAGTTCAGCTATCATAACTTTGGGATCCAGTCACTACCGCCCACAGGATGGGTATGGGGTGCATAATAAAGATATTAAACTAAAGTGTGTGTGTCTGTGTGTGTGTGTGTGTGTGTGTGTGTGTGTGTGTGTGTGTGTGTGTGTGTGTGTGTGTGTGTGTGTGTGTGACTCAATCAATATTTGCACCAATAACTCATTACAGTTGTGACCGGGTGTGGAAGTGTGAATTGCTCATTACACTATAATTTGTTCATGATTGTAGCCATGTATAAACGTAAGTAACCATTCTACAGAATTCATTACCTTTGTAACTTGTGAGCTCATTACCTTTGTACCTAGTTCAGCTATCAAAACTTTGGGGGCCCAGTCCCTGGACCCATTACGTACCTCTGTAATCTGTAAATACCTTTGTAACTTGACATGATTGTGACCAGACCTACCTGGAGTTCATTACCTTTGTAAATTGTGAGTTCATTACCTTTGTAAATTGTGAGTTCATTACCTTTGTAAATTGTGAATTCATTACCTCTGTAACTTGCTCAGCTATCAAAACTTTGGAGTCCAGTCCCTGGACCAATTATGTACCTCTGTAATCTTTTGACTACCGCCCACAGGATGGGTATGGGGTGCATAATAAACATATTAAACTAACTAACTAACCATTCATAAGGAGAATTATTAACAGGCCCCAGGCTGCCTTCAAGAGGAAGTTGGACAGATACCTGAAGTCGGTGCCGGATCAGCCGAGCTGTGGTTCGTACGTTGGACTACGTGTGGCCAGCAGTAACAGCCTGGCTACTGCTGGCCGGGAATAACCTCCAGGTAAACCTGAAGAGTATACCCATAACACTAACCCTTCCATAATAACAGTAAACCAAGCTCCACAACAACGCTACCCTCCACAACAACAACAACACTACCCTCCACAACAACGCTACCCTCCACAACAACAACACTACCCTCCACAACAACACTACCCTCCACAACAACACTACCCTCCACAACAACGCTACCCTCCACAACAACGCTACCATCCACAACAACACTACCCTCCACAACAACGCTACCCTACACAACAACGCTACCCTCCACAACAACGCTACCCTCCACAACAACGCTACCCTCCACAACAACGCTACCCTCCACAACAACGCTACCCTCCACAACAACGCTACACTTCACAACAACGCTACCCTCCACAACAACGCTACCCTCCACAACAACGCTACCCTCCACAACAACGCTACCTTCCACAACACCACTATCCTCCCCCTACAACGACAACTTCCACTAACTCCCCATCTCCCCTGCCAAGGCTCCCCGCTACCACTCCCGGGGGAGACGACCCTGGCGGCAGATCACGTGACCAGAGTAACAAACACACGTCTACACCTGCCACTTCCCCCTCACGACCCCCACTCAACTCCTCACCCCAGTACTTCCCTCACCTCTCACAACCTCCCAATCCACCCCAGTACCTTACAACCCCCAGATCTTTTAACAGGAGAAATATAGCTAGCTATAGTTCCCACAGTGCAAATACATAGAATAGGATAGCAGCACACCGCAGACATAAAATTTTGCTAAAAAGTAACAGGGAAATTAAGAGGATATAGTTAGCAGGTCAGATAATACGCCAGGTGTTAGGTATCACATTAAGTGTTAGATAACATAGCAGGAAATAGTTACCTCAGTGATGAACACACACATGCAGTACAAATACATACATGACCGAATTCGAATTTAGGATTGGACATAACAGAGAGAGAGAGAGAGAGAGAGAGAGAGAGAGAGAGAGAGAGAGAGAGAGAGAGAGAGAGAGAGAGAGAGAGAGAGAGAGAGAGAGAGAGAGAGAGAGAGACAAGGATCAGGCAGCAGGGACCAGACGATCATGGTAGAGGTGTACAGAATAACAAATACGTTTGGCGCTGATAGTATCACGCAGCACCAGCACAATCCACCATTTCCATCACTACCAACACAAAGCGCCGACCATTTCCACTACTACCAGCACCAACCACCATTTCCACCACCACTTTACCTTTGAATAACAAGAGGAGGCGTGTGCAATCTTCTCTAGTCATTCAACAACAACAAAACAACACAGCATCAAAATCTACCAAGTACAACATCCGACTGCAACAACTGACTTTTAACAAAATACTCATCAACCAAGTCGGGTATTTTAAATTAACTCAGAATCCTCGTTAATACACACTTTTTTGCATTTAAAAATCACAATTATAAATAATAAATTTATAGACGAAATAAAAAATTTTTAAACTCCAGCAGCACCATGACAGAAGAAATAACTCCCCCTCCCCCCGGCTCCCAACTGTATATTTTTCCTACTCGCAGGCAGTTTCCAAACATGGCGTGATGACCCACAGAAAACACACATTAACCACCACCCACGGTTAGCCTGTCTTTCCACAAGTTGCACAGACATCGTCCTCCACCACGATCAACACAACCGCAACATTTTTAAAAGCACGAACTACATGCTTTACCTCCTGATTCCTTGCTCATTAAACTAATAATAATAATAATAATAATAATAATAATAATAATAATAATAATAATAATAATAATAATAATATTAATACAATAGTGTGTGAAAGTACATAACTTATCTTCCCAATATACCAATGACGGGGTACCGGATTATTTTCTAACCAATTTCCCCAAATCTGTTCACACATATTACCTTGCTTCAGCTGTAACAGCGAGCATGTCAGCTCCTAAAAAGTACTTGCCTCCATCCAATCAGCTCAAACACTTAATCATGTTTGCTCAATGCTCAAGCCTCAACCTCTCAAAACCTCCTTCACACCCTCCCTCTAATCCCGATGACATCTCACCTCCATACAAGATACATACAGCCACATCGATATACTGCATCTAACTCCCATTTTGCAAAATGACCAAACCATTTCAACTCCTTTTCCGGTCAACATACCATTTATTCCACCACATAATCTCTTCACCCACTATTTTCTGCAAAATATTCACATTATCCACTGATCTCACACACAACCTCTCCTGAGCCTCAGACCTACTCTTTGAAGAAGCATTCAAGGAACAAGTCTCACATACGAAAGCGCTGGCATTTAATCCCGAAAATGTAATATAATCACTTCACTCTTCTTTCCACTCTGACGGATAATTTTTCGTTGCCTTGATTCCTTACTTTCATCACTTTGCTCTTTTGTGTGTTCACTTTCAACTCTTACCTTTTAAAAACTTCACCAGCCAGTCCAACACCTCTTCCGAATCTCTCAAAAACAGTGTCATCAGCAAAGAGAAACTGTGACAACTCCCACTTTTATATCAAGTTCATTATCTTGTAAACCCGAACGTCTCCAACACCCTAGCCTACTTCTTCTTTTGTATCCCTATTTGTAAATATATTAAAAAATACATTAAAAAATTGAGAACGTTCAGAACAAGAGATGCTAAGCCAATGACGATCCTTTTCAAATAATTTGTTCTCTCTAGGCTGGAATATTGCTGTACATTAACATCTCTGTTCAAAGCAGGTGAAATTGCAGATCTCAGTTCTATCAGACACCTCAACTACTGGGAACAGTTGGAAGCACTTGACTTGTACTCGTTGGAACGCAGGCGAGAGAGATCATAATCTACGCTTGGAAAATCCTATAAGGAATGGTCCCGAATCAGCACACAGAAATCAATTCCTACGAAAGTAAAAGACTTGCAAGGCGGTGCAAAATACCCCCAATGAAAAGTAGGGGCTCCATTGGTACACTAAGAAAACACCATAAGTGTCCGGGGCCCAAGACTGTTCAATAGATACTTCAAGTCGGTGCCAGATCAGCCGGGCTGTGGTTCGTACGTTGGACTACGTGCGGCCAGCAGTAACAGCCTGGTTGATCAGACCCTGATCCACCGGGCCGCGGGGGCGTTGATCCCCGGAATACCCTCCAGGTAGACGACTATGACAGAAACACCGAACTAGCTTTTGATATCAAAATGTAACACTCATAGAATCGGGTAGCCACACAGTGTAAGTGTACTTATTTAAAAAAAATGGGAAATGTGTTATTGGAAACACTGTTGTAATGAGCGACATTCATATCCGTCGACGACACAGCGCTGTTAATTTACGTGACCACCAAGAAAGAACCTTATTAATTTGCGTCAGATATACGCTACGCATAAGGAAAATTACATTAAGGTGAGATAATTCAACCACTGGTGCGTGCCTCACCACCAACATGCTTATCAGAACAAAACAAAAATTAAATTCAGAATAAAAGTTACAATAAGGTAGCTGTCACAAACGAACACTTGGGTCCATCTTGGACTTGATAATGGTTCAAGAGGGACTGAAGCGTCTAGTTCTCCAACTTTTGGGGAACTTTTGAACATAAAGATAACTTAATTCGTGCATCTATAGACACGGCAAGATTTATAAACAACTTGGTAGTTATGTAAGTAACACTGAGTCAAATAATTAACTTTTCTTGCGTGGGGAATCTTGTACACTCACTGCTAAACTCTGTCTTTACAATATAATTTTTTTTCCCGATGAATTCATAACTTTAAAATTTCTATTAACAAAGATTGGATGCTTTGATGCATATAATTTTACATCGTGTGACATGACGCACTGATGCAACATCACACAGAAGTGCTTCTTATATAACTCTCTCTATTATAACTATCATGCCTAAACGGTACAACGTAGGGACTGCCACTAACAGGACCTCGGTTAGACTCCTTGTTCATGATTTTGTTTACAAACACACACACACTATATATATATATATATATATATATATATATATATATATATATATATATATATGTTCGGCAATGTCTGTCTTGCAGTTCCTGAGAGACGAGGCAAACTGCTAACCACGTCAGTTATCAAGGCAGTGCGCAACTACCCAAGAACGGATAAT
>NC_091329.1:13287583-13392583 GCF_038502225.1 Cherax quadricarinatus | reverse complement strand
GATGTTTTAATTATTAAGGGTAATAATGAATTCAAATTTAAAATTTACAGAAAACCTACAAATAACTGTTCCTATGTCCACTATTATTCCTCGCATCAAGATAGAGTCAAACTGTCTGTTTTCTCATCAATGTTTTTGAGAGCTTTACGAATTTGTAGTCCTGAGTTCATAGATGAGGAAATATCCAAAATTTATGAAATAGGTAATGATTTAAAATACCCAAGAAATGTAATTGATAAATCTTTTAAAGTTGCTAGGAACACTTTTTATAATCCAAAAAAGGGCAACCAGCCTTATTCAACTAAAAATATGTTGGTTCTCCCTTACCATGAAAACTTGGTTGATATGCCTTCTCTTCTTAAGACTTTTAATATTAAAGTTGTATTCAAAAATCTTGATACAGTAAAAAAACTTTTGATTAAGAATTCCCCCCAAAATGCTGATGGATGTGTCTATAAGATTCCTTGTAAAATTTGCGATAAAGTTTATTACGGTCAAACTGGTAAAAATCTCGAACTAAGATTAAAACAACATAAATATAGCATTAGAACTGGACAAGATTCCAATGCTCTATTTATTCATGTAAGAGATTTTAACCATCCAATTGATTTTCAAAAAGTTGAGAAAGTAGTATCAAGCAAGTCCATGGTAGACAGGAATATAATTGAATCTTGTTTCATAAAAAGCAGTTTTGACAATAATATGAATATTTCCTTTGGTTTATAAAAATTAGATCCATTTATAATTAATAGAATTTGGGTAGAATTTAATAATACACTGGACAAATAAATAGCTTGGGGGTGAGTTTTGCAAAGGACCTGTTCAAGTTGGCTCGCCGCGCGTCACGTGTTTAACCGTTGTGGGATCTGATAGTGAGGTGCTGGCCGACCCCTTATATAGCTTCCTTGGATGCTTCACTTTCATAGTTCCTTGATAATGTGAGTAGTCACGAAAGCGCTTGGAATTTCTCTATTCTTTCAGAGTGGTTGTTTTGCATATATATATATATATATATATGAATATATATATATATATATATATATATATATATATATATATATATATATATATATATATATATATATATATATATATATATATGAATATATATATATACATATATACATATATATATATATATATATATATATATATATATATATATATATATATATATATATATATATATATATATATATATATATATATATATATATATATATATATATATATATATATATATATATATATGTCGTGCCGAATAGGCAGGACTTGCGATCTTGGCTTAAATAGCAACGCTCATCTTGCCATATAGGACAAGCGAAAATTTGTGTATGCAGTAATTTCGCCAAAATCATTCTGAACCTAACGAAAAAAATATATTTCACTGTGTTTGTTTAGTATTAAATTATTGCAAACAAATCTAAACTATATACAGTTGGGTTAGGCTAAAATAAATTATTGTTGTTGTAATAAGGTTAGGTAAGTTTTCTAAGATTCTTTTGGTGCAAAATTAAACATTTTTACATTAACATTAATGAAAAAAAAATATCTTTAAACGTATAAGAGAAAATTTCAGGAAGGACTTAATTTTAAATGAGTTCTTGCTAATTGACCAGTTTTACATATTCGTCACGACATATATATATATATATATATATATATATATATATATATATATATATATATATATATATATATATATATATATATATATATATGAATCTACCTGATACTCTACAAGAAGCGACCTGTTAATTTTTCTTTAAACTTGACCACATGCGGTGGAGACCAACTATTTTTAATAATACAAAAAGAGAAGCTGTGCAGCTCCGGTAAAGAACTTATCAGAGGCAACATTTTATCGGACCCGCCGCAATTTTCCCCTCGGAATATCAACACTTTACGGCACAATAACCGAGGCTTCGTATCGCAAAGCAAGAAACGACCCTCGTCGTTCTCTAAATATTTCTCGCAATGTATTTTCTCGAGAATATCAAGGACGGCTTATTGAATTTTATGACAGCAGATTCAAACTGAGCCTTGACTTCAGTTTTTTCTAGGGTGTGCATTTGCGAGGGCGCACGTGCGTGCGTACATGCAATTATCTATTTGTAGTTTTTATTTTTTTGTTTTATTTACAAAACAATAGAGGTGTCTTCCATGTCTAACATTTCAACTTTCTACCATCATCATCAACTTACCACTGTTTTCTCACTGATTCACTCCCGTACTCCACAAAACCTTATCACAGAGCACGTAAAACTATCCAGAATGGAAAGTTTTACAATCCACAATTCATATCCATGATTCATTCCGTGTCATTGTCAGTTTGAGCAAATTGAACAGGGGAAAATATTCCGACCATTTGTGCCCTAAGAGATTCTAGGTTCACATGCAAGCAGCATGTGGGGAGAGCAGCACAGTCACACTCCACCACCACGTTAAGTAACCCAGCATCGGCAGAAATTACTTATTTGTTGTTACAGGAATGGAATGGAATTTATTCTTCTTGAATCCAGTCTTCTGTTATAAATATATGATACGTAATTTTTTATGACGATATCTTAACAGTAAGCTGACTAGCTGGCTGGCATTCAGGCAGGCAGGCAGGTAGGTAGGTAGGTAGGTAGGTAGGCAGGCTTGGGGGCCGACAGGTAGGTAGGCCGGCTGGCTGGCAGGCAGGCAGGCTTGGGGCAGACAGGTAGGCAGGCTTGGGGGCATACAGATAGGCAGGCAGGTAGGTAGGCTGGCTGGTTGGCAGGCAGGTTTGGGGGCAGACAGGCGGGCAGGCTGGACACTGCTCTTACAGTGCTACCCACATACACCATCACTGCTCTCACAGTGCTACCCATCACTGGTCACGATTCTTCGTCCTCTTTCTCCCTCTACTCTCTTTTTTCCACTCTCTTCTCTTCTTCCTCCCTCGCTCCTCTTCCTTTCTTTCTCCACCCTTCCTTTCCTGCCTCCCTCCCTCTTCATTCCTTCTCTTTATTACTCCTCGGGAATTGTTTGTTATACTTATCAAAAATTATTGAGCTGCTCTGAAGCTTTCGCAAATGTTTATGTAGCACGACAACAAACATTCATGTCGTACGACAACACTGATGTCATACAACAACAAACACTGATCTCGTGCAACAAGCTTGTACAACATTCATGTCGTACTACAACAAGCATTTACGTCGTACTAAGACAAACATTTATGTCACATGACAACACTGGCAACCAAAGTCATCACAGCGAGACTCTCAATAATCACAGAATTCAATAAATTATTAATGACCCTAATAATTTACTTGCTTAAATTCCTTAACGGTTAATGGGGGTTTTAAGGCCTGTAGACTAGTGTCATTACGGTTGCACGGAAATTTTTTCACCACCAGGCCAAGAATACTTTAATTTCTAAAATAGAGAGTCATCTAAACTTTCATAATACACACACACACACACACACACACACTCACATCACGGTGTATATATTCTGTTTCAAATTAATTAGTGCTCATGTTTCCCAAATTAATTTTCGACATTCTTCTTTTCCAATTAAATTTCAATTTACTGCTTTTACAAATGGCGTACTATGGCCGGTAGGATGTGGAAGGTAGGGAGAGAGCCTTCTGTTTAACTATCCTTAAAACTCCTTGTCGATAAAGTTCCATATAGAGCGAAATGCTGTCAGAATAAATTCTTGCTTTAAACTGTCTTATCTTCATTTATTTTTTATAGAAGAAAACGTCTGCTGCTCTCTGTCTTCCCTGTATGTGCTACTATGGTTGCTTGGTTAATTAGGTTTAAAACCTATTGACTACCCAAAGGGATATTAAGGCTGCGTGTCATCTGATCACCAGACAAGAATAATTTAATTCCTAAAATAGAGATTAAAGTGTTTCTCAGCATTTGTACACTGAGACACATACGGTACACCTCTCACTGTGTGTGTGTGTGTACTCAACTATTTGTACTCACCTATTTGTGGTTGCAGGGGTCGAGTCCTAGCTCCTGGCCCCGCCTCTTCACCGGTTGCTACTAGGCCCTCTCTCTCCCCGCTCCATGAGCTTTATCAAACCTCGTCTTAAAACTGTGTATGGTTCCTGCCTCCACTACGTCATTTTCTAGGCTATTCCACTGCCTTACAACTCTATGACTGAAGAAATACTTCCTACTATCTCTCTGACTCATTTGTGTCTTCAACTTCCAATTGTGGCCTCTTGTTTCTGTGTCCCCTCCCTGGAACATCCTGTCTTTGTCCACCTTGTCTATTCCACGCAGTATTTTATATGTCGTTATCATGTCTCCCCTGACCCTCCTGTCCTCCAGTGTGGTCAGGCCGATTTCCCTTAATCTTTCCTCATAGGACATTCCCCTTAGCTCTGGAACTAACCTTGTCGCAAACCTTTGTACTTTCTCTAGTTTCTTGACGTGCTTTATCAAGTGCGGGTTCCAAACAGGTGCTGCATACTCCAGTATGGGCCTGACATACACGGTGTACAGTGTCTTGAATGATTCCTTACTAAGGTATCGGAATGCTGTTCTCAGGTTTGCCAGGCGCCCATATGCTGCAGCAGTTATCTGATTGATGTGTGCTTCCGGAGACATGCTCGGTGTTATACTCACCCCAAGATCTTTCTCCTTGAGTGAGGTTTGCAGTCTTTGGCCACCTAGCCTATACTCTGTCTGTGGTCTTCTGTGCCCCTCCCCCATCTTCATGACTTTGCATTTGGCAGGATTAAATTCGAGAAGCCATTTGCTGGACCAGGTGTCCAGTCTGTCCAGGTCTCTTTGAAGTCCTGCCTGGTCCTCATCAGATTTAATTCTCCTCATTAACTTCACATCATCTGCAAACAGGGACACTTCTGAGTCTAACCCTTCCGTCATGTCGTTCACATATACCAAAAATAGCACTGGTCCTAGGACCGACCCCTGTGGGACCCCGCTCGTCACAGGTGCCCACTGTGATACATCATTACGTACCATGACTCGTTGTTGCCTCCCTGTCAGGTATTCTCTGATCCACTGCAGTGCCCTTCCTGTTATATGCGCCTGATGCTCTAGCTTCTGCACTAATCTCTTGTGAGGAACTGTGTCAAAGGCCTTCTTGCAGTCCAAGAAGATGCAATCAACCCACCCCTCTCTCTCTTGTCTTACTTCTGTTATTTTATCATAAAACTCCAGAAGGTTTGTGACACAGGATTTGCCTTCCGTGAATCCGTGCTGGTTGGCATTTATACTCCTGTTCCGTTCCAGGTGCTCCACCACTCTCCTCCTGATAATCTTCTCCATAATTTTGCATACTATACACGTCAATGACACAGGTCTATAGTTTAGTGCCTCTTTTCTGTCTCCTTTTTTAAAAATGGGAACTACATTTGCCGTCTTCCATACCTCAGGTAGTTGCCCAGTTTCCAGGGATGTGTTGAAGATTGTGGTAAGTGGCATGCACAACATATCTGCTCCCTCTCTAAGGACCCATGGGGAGATGTTGTCTGGTCCCATTGCCTTTGAGGTATCGATGTCCCTTAGCAGTTTCTTCACCTCCTCCTCATCTGTATGTATGTCGTCCAGCACTTGTTGGTGTATTCCTTGCTGGTGTCCCCATCTGGTCTGTCCCCCCAGAGTCCTTCCTGTCTCTACTGTAAATACTTCCTTAAATCTCGTGTTGAGCTCCTCACATACCTCTTGATCGTTTCTTGTGAGTTCTCCACCTTCTTTCCTCAGCCTTATCACCTGGTCCTTGACTGTTGTCTTCCTCCTAATGTGGCTATACAGCAGTTTCGGGTCAGATTTGACTTTCGATGCTATGTCGTTTTCATACTGTCGCTGGGCCTCCCTCCTTATCTGTGCATACTCGTTTCTGGCTCTTCTACTAATCTCCTTGTTTTCCTGGGTCCTATGCCTCCTGTACCTTTTCCATTCTCTGTTGCACTTAGTTTTTGCCTCCCTACACCTTCGGGTAAACCAAGGACTCGTTTTGGTCTTCCTATTATTTCCGTTTCCCTTGGGAACAAAACTTTCCTCTGCCTCCTTGCACTTTGTTGCCACATATTCCATCATCTCGTTTACTGATTTTCCTACCATTTCTCTGTCCCACTGAACCTCCTGCAGGAAGTTTCTCATACCTGTGTAGTCCCCTCTTTTATAGTTTGGCCTGTCCCCTTCAGTTCCTGTTACCTTCTCCACTTGTAACTCTACTATATAGTCAAAACTCAGAACCACATGATCGCTAGCTCCAAGGGGCCTCTCATAAGTGATGTCCTCAATGTCTGAACTGCTCAGGGTGAACACAAGATCCAGTCTTGCTGGCTCATCCTCCCCTCTCTCTCTGGTTGTGTCCCTGACATGTTGATGCATGAGGTTTTCAAGTGTGTGTGTGTGTGTGTGTGTGTGTGTGTGTGTGTGTGTGTGTGTGTGTGTGTGTGTGTGTGTGTGTGTGTGTAGTGTTGACTGTTCTAGTATTTGCATGCTTTTAATTACCCTACTCACCGACTGTCAGGAAACAGCGATTATTCTAGGGTAATACGGTATCATTTATAGCAGCACGATTTGAAAACGCTTCCCTCAAAAGTAAGGAAAACGATTTCCCCATTTTGCCTTCCAGCCAGTGAGTATGCCAGACAAAACTTACCTTAATGGCAGGAGGAGAGCATCCGTGGCCCGACTCTACCTCAAGTAGTTGAAGAAGACATAAGCACGTACCTGTTGGATAAAAAAAAAGAAACTCTTAAAGGTAAATAACATCAATAAAATAAAGTTAAAAAGTATTAAGACCCAGAACTGGTCTGGAGATATATATATATATATATATATATATATATATATATATATATATATATATATATATATATATATATATAACACTGATCTCTGGCTGAAGGAGACTCGAACCTACGAACCTTGGAACAAGGTACGCAGTGCTATACCATTCTCATCACACTGGACCAATACCTTGGCGTCCAGCTTGCGCTAGACGTTGATCCAAGGCAGCCAGCTTTCAGGGAGAAGGCTTACAGCTTTTCGTCTCATCCCCTGCATGCATCAGCCTTAAAAGAGATTTTAACAATGCAAGGAATTCGCAAGAGCGATGAGGGATGAGATGAAAAGCTGTAAGCCTTCTCCCTGAAAGCTGGCTGCCTTGGATCAACGTCTAGCGCAAGCTGGACGCGAAGGTATTGGTCCAGTATGGTGAGAATGGTATAGCACTGCGTACCTTGTTCCAAGGTTCGTAGGTTCGAGTCTCCTTCAGCCCGAGATCAGTGTTTGTGTATATTTCACCTGCTCTTGCGAATTCCTTGCACATATATATGAAAGAGAGAGAGAAATTGTATAATAGTGATAACAAAGAGTCATCAGCGAATTGCCTTAAAATTCTGAGGACAACGTAAGTTATACAATCTTCTGCAGGGGTTGCTGATTAAACTTTTATGTAATGCAACTGTGAGGAATGTCTCTTTGTAATATAAGTATCACAAAGAGGAATTCCCCCACGTATTACAAAGAGGCATTCCTCACACAATATCTAATCCATTCATGCTCAGTGAAGGGGCAATCACCCTCATCAATATTTTGGCCCATGAAATTAACCAACTTCAACCTTCCTCCAGAAACACTTTCAATGTTTGTTCTAATATGAAATGGGAGATTTTCATGATTGGATGTTCTGGCCAAGTTATGTATGAGGTCATTAGCCTTTTTTTATCACGAGGGAAAGGATGAGCAACATTACCATTATTTATCCAATTTATTTTATTTATACCTTCCCAGGTTAGACTTAGAAGGGTATATCCGTTTAATTGCTTATTAAATTGTTCCCAATACTTTTGCCTACGTTCTTGCCTTTTCTTCCTTCCGCATTATATATATATATATATATATATATATATATATATATATATATATATATATATATATATATATATATATATATATATATATATATATATATATATATATATATATATATATATATATATATATATATATATATATATATATATATATATATATATATATATATATATACAGTATATGCTGTCGAGCCGAATAGGTAAAACTTGCGATTTTGGCTTAAATAGCAACGCTCTTCTTGCCGAAGAAGGCAAGCGGAAATTGTGTATGCTATAATTTCGCAAAAATCATTCTGAACCTAACAAAAAAAATATGTTCATTATTACACTATGCGCTTGTTATAACAAGGCTAGGTAAGTGTTCTAAGGTTCTTTTGTTGCAAAATTATTCATTGTTACATTTCAAAATTATTAATTTTCACATTAACATAAATGAAAAAAAATATATCTTTAAATGTATAAGATAAAATTTTAGAAAGGACTATTTAAATAAGTTTTCTTTCCAATTTCACCTATATATATTCCTAGCATATATATATATATATATATATATATATATATATATATATATATATATATATATATATATATATGTGAGAGAACAAATGGATTTGTCAGTTAAAAATAGGAGAGGAGAGTTATTAAATGGAGAGTTAGAGGTATTGGGAAGATGGAGGGAATATTTTGAGGAATTGTTAAATGTTGATGAAGATAGGGAAGCTGTGATTTCGAGTATAGGGCAAGGAGGAATAACATCTTGTAGGAGTGAGGAAGAGCCAGTTGTGAGTGTGGGGGAAGTTCGTGAGGCAATAGGTAAAATGAAAGGGGGTAAGGCAGCCGGGATTGATGGGATAAAGATAGAAATGTTAAAAGCAGGTGGGGATATAGTTTTGGAGTGGTTGGTGCAATTATTTAATAAATGTATGGAAGAGGGTAAGGTACCTAGGGATTGACAGAAAGCATGCATAGTTCCTTTGTATAAAGGCAAAGGGGACAAAAGAGAGTGCAAAAATTATAGGGGGATAAGTCTGTTGAGTATACCTGGTAAAGTGTATGGTAGAGTTATTATTGAAAGAATTAAGAGTAAGACGGAGAATAGGATAGCAGATGAACAAGGAGGCTTTAGGAAAGGTAGGGGGTGTGTGGACCAGGTGTTTACAGTGAAACATATAAGTGAACAGTATTTAGATAAGGCTAAAGAGGTTTTTGTGGCATTTATGGATTTGGAAAAGGCGTATGACAGGGTGGATAGGGGGGCAATGTGGCAGATGATGCAGGTGTATGGTGTAGGAGGTAGGTTACTGAAAGCAGTGAAGAGTTTTTACGAGGATAGTGAGGCTCAAGTTAGAGTATGTAGGAAAGAGAAAAATTATTTCCCAGTAAAAGTAGGCCTTAGACAAGGATGTGTGATGTCACCATGGTTGTTTAATATATTTATAGATGGGGTTGTAAGAGAAGTAAATGCGAGGGTCTTGGCAAGAGGCGTGGAGTTAAAAGATAAAGAATCACACATAAAGTGGGAGTTGTCACAGTTGCTCTTTGCTGATGACACTGTGCTCTTGGGAGATTCTGAAGAGAAGTTGCAGAAATTGGTGGATGAATTTGGTAGGGTGTGCAAAAGAAGAAAATTAAAAGTGAATACAGGAAAGAGTAAGGTAATGAGGATAAAAAGATTAGGTGATGAAAGATTGGATATCAGATTGGAGGGAGAGAGTATGGAGGAGGTGAATGTATTCAGATATTTGGGAGTGGACGTGTCAGCGGATGGGTCTATGAAAGATGAAGTGAATCAGAGAACTGATGAGGAGAAAAGGGTGAGTGGTGCACTTAGGAGTCTGTGGAGGCAAAGAACTTTGTCCTTGGAGGCAAAGACAGGAATGTATGAGAGTATAGTTTTACCAACGCTCTTATATGGGTGTGAAGCATGGGTGATGAATGTTGCAGCAAGGAGAAGGCTGGAGGCAGTGAAGATGTCATGTCTAAGGGCAATGTGTGCTGTGAATATAATGCAGAGGATTCGTAGTTTGGAAGTTAGGAGGAGGTGCGGGATTACCAAAACTGTTGTCCAGAGGGCTGAGGAAGGGTTGTTGAGGTGGTTCGGACATGTAGAGAGAATGGAGCGAAACAGAGTTCTCAGTAGTAGTAACCAGTTACCAGTAACCAGTGTACCAGTAGATGACTCACTACCAACCGTCTCTGCCTGAGTCACTGTCTGTATTCATATTGTGCTGACCACAGCAGTATTCAGACCCCCTCACATACGGGTACTGTGGGCGGCTAGTCAGTTATACGAGAGTGAGCAAGGAGATAGGCAGGCTGTTGGGCGCTCCCCACATTATCTGTAATTATACGTACTACCAGCCTATGTGAGTATTACTTTACCCTATCCACGTATCGAACTCCCACATGATAAATGGTGGCACCGGTGTGGAGCGTGGATTTAAGTTTTTACGGGTAATTCAAGACGTTAGAAGACTGTTTGTGAGTAGCCGGCAGGGTCACAGGTGAACCATCTCACCCACCAGCTACTCACTTCCCTCACAACCTCCAGCCTGCAAGCCTGTTGCAGCCGTTTTTTCAAGCTTCCTGGCTTAGTTCGTGTGCTAATTGCTTCAATCTCCGAGGGGTTGACCCGGATTTTGCAATTAAGTCAGTCAGTTAGTCAGTCAGCCAGTCAGATGTGTGTGTCACAACAGCTTCTGCTGCTCCTGCTGCTGCTGCTGCTGCTGCTGCGGTCTTCAGTCAGTCATACGAGAGTGAGCAAGGAGATAGGCAGGCTGTTGGGCGCTCCCCACATTATCTGTAATTATACGTACTACCAGCCTATGTGAGTATTACTTTACCCTATCCACGTATCGAACTCCCACATGATAAATGGTCGCCGAGCTCTCAGTAGTAGTAACCAGTTACCAGTAACCAGTGTACCAGTAGATGACTCACTACCAACCGTCTCTGCCTGAGTCACTGTCTGTATTCATATTGTGCTGACCACAGCAGTATTCAGACCCCCTCACATATGGGTACTGTGGGCGGCTAGTCAGTTATACGAGAGTGAGCAAGGAGATAGGCAGGCTGTTGGGCGCTCCCCACATTATCTGTAATTATACGTACTACCAGCCTACGTGAATATTACTTTACCCTATCCACGTATCGAACTCCCACATGATAGAGTGACTTCAACAGTGTATCAGTCTGTAGTGGAAGGAAGGCGGGGTAGGGGTCCGCCTAGGAAAGGTTGGAGGGAGGGGGTAAAGGAGGTTTTGTGTGCGAGGGGCTTGGACTTCCAGCAGGCATGAGCGAGCGTGTTTGATAGGAGTGAATGGAGACAAATGGTTTTTAATACTTGACGTGCTGTTGGAGTGTGAGCAAAGTAACATTTATGAAGGGGTTCAGGGAAACCGGCAGGCCGGACTTGAGTCCTGGAGATGGGAAGTACAGTGCCTGCACTCTGAAGGAGGGGTGTTAATGATGCAGTTTAAAAATTGTAGTGTAAAGCACCCTTCTGGCAAGACAGTGATGGAGCGAATGATGGTGAAAGATTTTCTTTTTCGGGCCACCCTGCCTTGGTGGGAATCGGCCAGTGTGATAATAAAATAAATAAATAAATAAATAAATAAATAAATATATATATATATATATATATATATATATATATATATATATATATATATATATATACTAGGAATTCGCAAGAACAGGCGAAATATTCACAAACACTGATCTCTGGCCGAAGGAGACTCGAACTTACGAACCTTGGAACAGGGTACGCAGTGCTTTATTATCCGTACCACACTGGATCAATACGTTGGACCAAGGTATTGGTCCAGTGTGGTACGGATAGTAAAGCACTGCGTACCTTGTTCCAAGGTTCGAGTCTCCTTCGGCCAGGAGAGAGAGAGAGAGAGAGAGAGAGAGAGAGAGAGAGCAGTAAACAATTACACAGCTCATCAAGTTGCCTTCACCTGACACCTCTCAGGCCCACACTTGTGGTAAACTTACAGCCTTTATCTTCCATCGACACTTTTACAATAACACTAAAAAATACCACCAATTCGCGAAAGAAAAATTTGGACCCAATCAGTCCGACGAGAAGATGCGGGAGAAGGAAGAGGAAACGCAAAAGGAAGACAAAGGGAGAAAAGAAGCCAGGGGGCGGGATAGAGGAAGGAATTGAGGGAGAAAGGAAAGAGAAAGACGGGGGGCAGGAAAAAGAAATCAGGAGACGGGAAAGGAAGAGAGGAGAGAGGAAAAAAGGAGAGAAGATAAAGGACGGCAGGGGAGAACAAGAGAGAGCGCATGTGGGGACAGAAGCGGCAGAAATACAAGGGTTTTGAGAGGTAAATTCAGGCATGGTTAAACTGTGGCTCAGATACGCCTGTTTAATCATCCCTGTGGAAGCCAAAGCGTATTGGTACGCACAAAAATTTATGCATATCCACCGAGTGCTTTTTTAAGTCTTCCTGCGCCCACCTGTGGGACACTTGAACCAAATCTAATACGGATCACAGAGTTACATTATGTTTATGTGGCAGGTATTCGCTTGTTTAGCTTTTATAAACCAACAATTCCCAATGTGGTGGACATAATTATCTATAATAATAATATAGGAGATTAGATTATTTTAGTTTTTTGGTCTCCCGGTACGACCAGAAGATGAGATATTCATAGCTAATGCAGAAGAATAAAGGGCTAAGAAGAGTGCAAACAGGTGTTCCCGGATAATGAGTGTTAATAGCCGCTACTTCACGGACTTATTCACACACATCTTGACGCACACACACATGGATGCAGTACAAAGGAAGATAAGATATTGTCTCCGAGTAGGGGTTCGTTTTGGCTATTGATTAACGCTGATTACACATTTGTCTGAATGTCGCATCTTATTAGTGCCTGCTGGATGTGAATGGTATTTATTTGTGATGTATGGTGTGTTTGATGCTACATGGGTTAGGACGAATGCTGAGGGACATGAGTGGTATGTGTGATGTAATAATAATACAATGTTTGTACAGAAATGGTGTTGTTGTTACTACGTGGATTGGGATGACTGTAATGTATGTTGCTGAAACCTTTTCAAGCGTAACTGTGCCTCAGAACACTGAACACTTGTTATTTAGAGGACATAACCAATATGGATGCAAAAGCATACATATGTATCTGTAAAGTTTAACTTCCACATGGAATGTATCTGTAAATTTGGACTTCCACATGTATACAAAACCATGATAAGTGTATTTGTTACATTTCGACCTCTGAGCTCCTCTTCCCATGAGAGTAATTTTGTTAACATACACACTAACCTGAACATCAAAGCATTACTAAAAAATAACTTAAAAGCTAAATAAAATCAACATCCTATTAGCGTAATTGTAATTACATCTTTAATATTTAATAAACTTAGAAAGGGATTAACTGAACTGTGAAGCGTCGAGTTTATACGTAAAAAACAACTGTCATCATTATCGTAATTAACACTGTCAGTTATTACCAACCCATTAACATAATTATGATCAGCATTATGATGGGTAACATAATAATAGTGACTAGCGGTAGTTTACGCCTGGTTGTTAGAGCAAGAGGAGAGAGGTGAGAGGCAGCCCTTCGTTACGTTGCCCGGTGACACTCTCTCACCTGAAGGTAATTTGTCTGAGGCTGAACCCTGACTACGGGTCACCTGCTCCGGTTATTACCTCCCATGGGCACTGCGTGCAATCACCTGTTCGAAATTATGGAAAGAGAGGGCGGATTCTAGCTCTTGGTCCGCCTCTTGACTGAGTTGAATTTGGTATGTCGTGTTTACTATTCGAACCCCTGCGAATAATAATCCGTTGTCAACACACTTATTATAATTGTACGTATGTGTTAGTTACTTGTTGTCAAAAGCACTTGCTATAAACACGTGGGGAAATTACATTTGTTTCTTATTTTGCAGTCTGAAAAATTCAAAGGGTTAGTTTCATTTTTTCCAGCAAAAAAAAAAAATTACCGGAACAAGTAATGATCCTTGTGGGACCCCACAAGTGATAGTTACCCAAAAGAACATTTATCCTCTTCATAACAACTTCTATTTTTCTTTCAAGGACGGATTATCACACTATTTTTTTTCTTTTTATTCATTCTACATTTTGCAATATATATATATATATATATATATATATATATATATATATATATATATATATATATATATATATATATATATATATATATATATATATATATATATATAATGCAATAAGATCACAGTAAATAGGTGATTTTAAAATATGCAAAACAACCACTGTGAAAGAGTAGTGAAATTCCAAGCGCTTTCGTGACTACTCACATTGTCAATGTGAGTAGTCACGAAAGCGCTTGGAATTTCACTTCTCTTTCACAGTGGTTGTTTTGCGCATATATATATATATATATATATATATATATATATATATATATATATATATATATATATATATATATATATATATATATATATGTACACATATATATATATACTTTAACTGGGTGCTTCAGTCTATTTTGAAATCCAAAAGCAGTCTTCCCATGAGTTTCTTATATAAATTGTGACTTATTTTTTACTTGAATACCGATGCAATGTTAATCACTGTTCTTCTGCCAGTAGTACAATACCTGTGTAGTATATACCTATTCATCACTCCTAAGTGGGACCCTCTGTCCATTACTCTGGTGTCACGTGACTTGCCTCAAACACCGCCCGGTTGGTCATAGTCTGACCAGTTAAGATCAGACCAGGATAGGGGCCACTTTAGCTTCCAATCTTGACGACTTCAACGAATTTCGCACTAAGTAGTTTACCGAGTACATTATTTTTTTTTTTTTCAAAACCAGGGTGACATCTCGACCTATCCCAGAGGCCGATTTTTGTCAATATCAGTAGGTTATTAACTACTTATTTGGTTTACCTGGAGTTTACCTGGAGAGAGTTCCGGGGGTCAACGCCCCCGCGGCCCGGTCTGTGACCAGGCCTCCTTAGGTCAGTGTCCCAGGATGCGACCCACACCAGTCGACTAACACCCAGGTACCCATTTTACTGATGGGGAACATAGACAACAGGTTGAAAGAAACACGTCCAATGTTTCTACTCTGGCTGGGAATCGAACCCAGGCCCTCACCGTGTGAAGCGAGCGCGTTAACCACCAGGCCACCAGAGCCCACTACTTTAAGACAATATGTTTACGTTTAGTTAGTCAATGGGGGGGGGGTTTAAGTCAACAATATATTCTGAAGCTGATTCGGAAAATTATGTCGTAGGTGTAGACGAGACCACAGGAGGACCCCTATGTGAAATGAGGCCTCAAGATGACCCTCTGTGTGAGCTGAGACGACAGGACGACTCCCTGTGTGAGCTGAGACGACAGGGCGACCCTCATGTGAGTTGAGACCACAGACGTCAACACTGATAATTAGCATGTGGGAGCCGCCGGCTACACGTCAATCTCACCTTAATTATAGAGCAATTAAAACTTTTCCAGGTTTCCCATTTTAAAAAAAAAGATGGTCGGAAATTCCGAGCAGACGCACGTCGAGTGTCGCATGGTAGATGCGTCGGATGTTGCTTGGTAAATGCGTCGGATGTCGCTTAGTAGATGAGTCGGATGTCGCTTGGTAGATGCGTCGGATGTCGCATGGTAGACGCGTCGAATGACTTGTGGCAGATGCGTCGGGTGGCTTGAGGTAGACGCATCGGATGGCTGTGGTGTAGACGCATTGGATGGCTTGTGGTATAGACGCGTCGGATGGTTTGTGGCAGACGCGTCAGATATCTATATACCTGTAACCGATTTCGAAGGCTTTTCTGCTATACCGGCACGGCCTGTGGCCAAGCCTCTTTGTTGACTGCCTGTGCAACCAGGCTGTTGCTGTTAAGAAGCCCGCTAGCTCATGTAGCCATAATACTCTCGTTGATCTGGCACTTTGAGAAGGTGATGGTGATCCAGTTTCCTCTTAAAGATTTCAATACTTGTACCGGCAATATTTGTGATACCAGCTGGTAGCAGGTTGAAGAGTCTTGGAACACGCATGTTGACACACTGTTCTCTGATGTCCACGGCGCCCCTGTCTTTCATTGCATTTATTTCACACTTCCTCCCATACCTCCCCCAGTAAATTGTTATGGTGTTTAGATTTGGGACCTGACCCTCCAGTATCTCCCATGTATGTATCAACCTGACCCTCCAACATTTTCCATGTATATACATCACATCATGTATATATATCATCATCTTTTCTCATTCTAAGTACCTTGAGGGAATTCCCTGTAGTTAAAATGCCTGATGGACTATACGGACAGTAAACGCTCTGATATCACTCCTGCCTTAAACAGAGAGGTGAGCACACTGGGATTAGGGTATGCGTTGGATAGTTTGGAGGGCAATGTGTCTGTCGGATTCTTTGAGGTCTATAAGTGCGTCGGATACTTTGGGGTCAATGCGCACGCTGAATGGCTTGGGCTCAGGGTATGTGTTGTGTAGCCTGGGTATAGGCCGTGCGTTGGATGGCTTGGGTTCAGGGTTTGCGTTGGGTGGCTTGGGTTCAGGTCGTGCGTTGGGTGGCTTGGGTTCAGGCCGTGAGTTGGGTGACTTGCATTCAGGGCTTGCGTTGGTTGGCTTGGGTTCGGCAGGCGTGACTGACACCTTACAGCTACATGAAGGTTGGCTTGAGACCACCCACCCACCCCTCATCTTCCCCACCAAGGCAGTGTTGCTTGTGTGTGCAAGCTAACGTTGGCTCATTAGCCTTTAAGACAATGTTATTACTCTGACATTTGCCCCATAAACTAACAGCTTCTTAGTGGGAACTATTTACGCCTTTTATGAGGTTGCATGCCCTAGAGTGTATGCGCGTGCGCATGTGGGGGCGAAGGCGTGCGTGATTACCTATTTCTAACTATATTTTTCTAGTTACAAAGGCAGAACTATAATGGTGGTGGCATTTTAGTCAGTAGAGCTGGACGCTTCTCCAGTATGTGGGACTGACCACCTCAAAGTTGATAAGATATGTGTAACTCTTAGGTATCTTCATTCCGAAACGTTTCGCCTGCACAGTAGTCTTCTTCAGTCGAATACAAAGGCAGCACAAGCAGCAGTGGTGTAAAGACGATATAATCAGTCCATCAAGGTTGATGGACTTATAACACTTACCTTTCCAATGCTTCTGTTTCCAAATTTAGTTACCTCTGCATTCGACTGAGGAAGCCTACTGTGTAGGTGGAACCTTTCAAAAATAAAGATACCAAAGTGTTGCATATGCGTTTATTCATCCTTAGTAATTAATGTATAATATATATTTATGAACTTCCAGGGGCCGTATCACGTACATCTTCCTCATTTAACTCACATCAATGTTTCGCTACTCTGAAAATCTCTTTACAGTATCCTTTTCAGCAGTTTCCCTTCCCCCTTCAATTTCCAACTGTGGTGTCTTGTTCTTAACTTTTAAAGGTACTAATTAAATACATATTTTCTATGTCATCAAGGGATTTGAAAAAGATGCGTGTGTGTGTAATTACAGACTTGAAGCCACAAAACGCAGCAGAGAAAAGGTGGCCATGATCACAGCACACAGGATGCTAAGAGGAGTAAACTAAGTAAACAGACTGTTAGCACGAATGGATCTAGAATAGGAGAGCATAAATATAACACAGATGACCTGTAGTGATGACAGGAGACAATTTTGTTGAGTCATTAAGAAAGAAATGTACACACATCCATCCATAATACACCCGCGATATTCAAAACAGATCAACGTTATTCATTCTCACACTCACACACACACACACACACACACACACACACACACACACACACTGCATTGGCGTAACTTTGTTAGCCCGTCAGGGGTCCCGCCTTTTGAGCATCGATTGTCTGTAGTAGTACGTCCTGGTTTGCTGGGCTACTTTTTACCTCCTTTGAAGTAAGCCTCCACTACCACTTTTCCTAATATAGTTAGTTCACTTAACCCACTTGTTCACTCCATTACATAAAAAAATACGTTTTCTTCAAAAACTTCAGTTATCGGGAAATTATACGACTTTAACCAGTGTCGGGAAACACTTGTCCCGTTTCCTGACGAATAAAATACCACCACCATCCAGTGTAACATTTAAAACATTCTTTCTAATTTCACTAAACGAGAGGTTTAGTTCACTCAGCTGATCGTCATGTACTGACTCATTCAGTTCTTTTATCAAACTCACTACAAATTTGTAGGCTTCCAACATTTTCATGAGTTATGAGTCCCATGTGGGCACCAATAACTCATTCGTAGGTAGTGTGCGCATCTAAGAGTGAATCATCATTCACGTGAAATTAAGCCTGCTCCGTGGAAGAGGCTGTAAACCGACAAGCTGATACAAAGACACTAAGGCAAAACGGAAGCTTGTACATAGTTATTTTTAAGTCTTGAAAAGGTATATTGTAAGCATATGTTTTTACAGTAGGAAGACTAGGTGAGGAGGAGGCTTGCTTAATGCAACTGAAAGCCCATCGAATTAGAAGGCTATTTACCTCAAATCAATAATATTTTAATCCTTAAAATAGAGAGTAACGTATACTCAGTGTTTCTCCAATGAGACATACATCTCTCGATGCCCATATGCTGATGTGAAGTGCAACCGTAACCTAACCTACATGTGTATGTAGGTTAGGTTACGGTTAAGGTAAGTTGTAATAAACGACTCGCTATATTATATATATATATATATATATATATATATATATGTGTGTGTGTGTGTGTGTGTGTGTGTGTGTGTATGTGTGTATGTGTGTGTGTGTATGTGTGTATGTATGTGTGTGTGTGTGTGTGTGTGTGTGTGTGTGTGTGTGTATGTGTGTGTGTGTGTGTGTGTGTGTGTGTGTATGTGTGTGTGTGTGTATTATGTACACACATATTGGCATTCCTGGAAAGAAGTGCTAAACAAAAGTATAAATATAAAAGGACTTTTTGATCCATTTAAGTGGTTCCAATTTTGTACATGGAGAGCCGTAAGGGCCGACGGCTTTTAGGGCTAACAAGGCTAATTGTTGTCCTTGTTATATTTGTGCCGTCCCGTCTGGCTAAGCTACGGGCTACGAGGCTATATACCTTGCACAACGATGCTCTGGAAGACGCAATACAATGCTATATTGTACGATAGGATGATGTCCTACATTATATGACGCCACGCTACAGAAAAACGGCACCACACTACATAAACATGGCACTACACTATATAAACATAAGGCCACGCTAAACAACGCCAAACTAAATAATTCAACGCCGAACGATGCTATAGTGTAAGGCGAGAGACAAATTCGCCTTATACCAGCGAACAGCAAAACCGACTAGACCTGAAAACACATTAGACCTTATATTCACTAATAATGAAGACCTGGTTCGGAACATTATAGTGTCAAAGACAGTGAACTCAGACCACAACGTAACAAAAGTTCAGGCATGCACACCCACTGGTTATAGACAGCCAAACAAACTCAGCTACAAAGATATATTAAAAAAATAACTTTACCAACAAGGACAAAAACCGGGAGCAAATAAATTGTGAACTTTCTGCAACTTGCTGGGAAAAAATAAGTTAAACGAGGATCTGAAGCAGCATTTCATTAGGATGAACTCAATGCCACTAGATGTATGCTCCAGACACATACCGTTACAAAGGACTAAGGTGCAGGCTGGTAAGGGAGAGGCGTACTCTCTAAAGGTGAAGGCGACGAATAACGAGCTCTTTAAAGGCAGCAGGATCTTTAAAGAACGAAAGGCATCACTGGATAGAGAATCAGAAAATGCTGAACTCAAATAGAGTATATCATGTAGATTCCAGGAGAGACAGGAAGCTGAAAGCCAAAAGTGAAATTACGACAGTTCCAAAATGCTTCTCATATGCAATATCAGGCCTTAAATAAGGGAGATGGAATATACATTGACGACAACAAAGAAATGAGTGACATACCAAAATCCTACTATGACACAGCGTTCAGTGATCCACTAATCAGCCTAAAGACTGACGACCCGAATGAGTTCTACATGAACGAGACAAAATGTCACAAACATCTTAATCTCTGATGTAACAATACCCTTACTTGATTTCGAAGAAGCTATTGATTGCATGCCCATGCACTCTTCCCCAGGCCCAGACTTGTGGAACTCTATTTCTTAAGAAATGAAAGAAACTCTTATCACGTGCCTTTAATATTGTGTGGTGAAGGAGCCTAGACACTGGAATCACCCAACAATCGCTAAAAACCACAAGTATTGCCCCACTCCGCAAAGAGAGGCAGCAAAGCAAATGCAAATAAAACACACACACACACACACACACACACACACACACACACACACACACACACACACACACACACACACACATATATATATATATATATATATATATATATATACCAATACCCTTAACGTTCCACATCATCGATATTTATGAAAGGGTTTTAAGAAGCAAGATTATCAATCGCGTGAGCTCAGAACAGGTCGCTCCTGCCTTTCACAGTTGCTGGACCATTATGACATGGTCTTGAATGCACTTAAAAACAAGCAAAATGCAGATGTAGTATACAACGAATTTCCAATAGCCTTTGAAAAGTGCGACCATGGGGTAATAGAACACAAAATGCGTGCAAAAGGAATAACTGGGAATGTGGTAGATGGATATTTAACTGCCTAACAAATGGAACCCAAAGGGTAATACTAAACAGAGTTAAATCAGGGGCTGCTACAGTGAAAAGTTCTGCCCCACAAAGCACGGAACTCTCTTCACTTCTCTTTCTCATATCTGACAATGACAGGGACATAAATCACACCACTCTATCTTCCTTTGCAGATAATACTAGAATTTCTGTGAAAGTGGCATCCACTGCACACACAACGAGCCTCCAAGCTGATATAAAGCAAATCTTGCAGTGGGTTACTTACAATGTGACATTCTGTGAGGACAATTTTCAGTTACTACGTCACAGAAATGTAGATAAATGGTTCAGAGAAGCGACAAGTTGATAAATTAGACACATATACAAAACTTGGGTATCTTTATTGTGAAAACGTTTCGCCACACAGTGGCTTCATCAGTTATCCAATACAATCTCCATCATTCTTCTTTGTATTGGACTGATGAAGTCACTGTGGGGCGAAACGTTTCCAACTCTGTCTGTCTGTCTAGCTCTTTGTCTACCTCTCTGTCTGTCTAGCTCTCTGCCGATACCCAAGTGTTGTACAAGTGTTTAAATTAATCTACGTCACAGAAGAATGAAAGAAATAAAAACAAGATTGTGGTACAAACTCAAACTACCCAATAGAACATAAGTAAAATGTGAAAGACCTGGAAGTGATAATATCAAAAGATCTCACATTCAAAAGTACAACACTATTGTTGTTGCAGCTGCAAGAAAAATTATAGGCTGGGTAACTAGAATCTTCAAAATAAGAAATGTCAAACCAAAGAAGATACTCATCAGGTCACTCGTTCTCTCTAGGCTGGAGGATGTATACTAACGGCCCCTTTCAAGGCAAGCAAAACTACTGAGCTAGAAAATAGAGAGAACCTTCGTAGCTCGTATAAACTCAGTCACGCCACGAAATTACTGGGAATGCTTGAAGTCCCTAGAACTGTAAGTACCCCTTAGAACGTAGGCGAGAAAGATACATCATAACGAAGGATACTGGAGGAATTGGTCCAAAACCTGCACACCGAAATTACTATTTATGAACACAACAGGCTTGGCAGACGGTGTAGGATACCTACAATGAAAAGCAGTGAAGTGATGGGTACACAGAGAAAACTCATTAAGTGCAAAGAGACTACAACAACTTAATATCTCTGGCTGTCTTCAAGAGGGAACTCGGCGCAAAAAAAAAAAAAAAACAGTTCCTTGTCAGCCGAGCTGTGGTGCATACGTTGGACTGCTGGCGGCGGGCACTAGCAGTTTGATTCATCAGGTCAGCAACCAGACCTGGTCTGGGGTCGGGCTGTGGGGGCTGGTGAGCGGTGAACTCCGGAAACTACTCCAGATAAGCCCTCGAACATCGTCACTCATTAAGGTGACTCACCGTTGAAGGAAGGATATGGTATGGAGGTGGACGTGAAGGTGGTGTGTGAGTGATGGGTGGACGTGGTGGGTAGAGAGGTGTGAGTGACCAGTGGAGGAGGCGAGTGGTGGGGGTGTAAGTGACTGGTGATGGGTGGTGAGGTGTGAGTGAAGAGTAAGGGTGGTGGGGTGATTTTAGGGAGGGAGTGGGTGGTGGGGTGAGCGAAGATGGGGAATATTTTTATATTGAACAAAATTAAGTACATCAGCAGTGTGCGACTACCCTATTATATATGACAGTTACTTAGTGAAATAAAGGAATTTCCCCTTTCATAGAGAAGGGTAGTGGCACTTGAGCGTGGGGGGTTGAGAGTGAAGGTTGGAGGTTGAGTGGGTGGAGGGAATGGGGTGGAGGGGATACTTCCATCCTCCACAACAACACACATTGTTGCGTCGCGCCCAAGAAAACTTTACCAATATATTCAGTGTTTTGTTTCACAGTGGGCAAAGTTCTCCTGCTATTTCCGTGCAAATGTGTAGTGGTGGTTGTGTTAGTGGGTGCACTGGTGGTGGTTGTGTTGGTGGGTGCACTAGTAGTAGTTGTACCGGTGGTAGTCCGTGTACTGGTACTGCTGTACGCTAACTAAGCCCTTGAAGGGAGACAAAACTTCCCAGCTTGGAGAAAGTACCAAGAATCTTCACTGCTGGTATAAATTCTCTCAAACACCTGAATAACTTGGAACTCTAAGTCCCTTGAACTTCTGTCCTTGGAACGTAAGAAAGATACATTATGATTTACACCTGGAAAATTCTGGAGAGATTGGTCCCAAAATCACTCCACATGAGAAGCAAGAAATCACTTCACGTGAAAGCAAAAAGCTTGGTTCACTGTGTACAATACCTCCCACGAAAAGGAGGCGCTCAATGAGAACACTAGGAGACAACTCGGTGAGTGTAAGGGGGCCCAGATTCTTCAACACCGTGCCTTCATGCGCAAAGGGAATTACCAACAGGTCATTAAGTGTATAAGTTTCTCAAGTTAGTTCCCGATCAGCCAGGCTGTGGTGGCTACGATGGTCTTCATGCCGTTAACACTAACAGCCTATTTGATAAAACTAGCAACCCGGAAGCCTGGTCTGAGAGCCGCGGGGGCAGTGACCCCAGAAACCGACTACAGGTATCGTACAGGATGATAGTTATTCTGGTGTGGCGGCGGCAGCAGCGGCGACGGCAGCAGCGGCGGCGGCGGCAGCGGCGACGACGGCAGCAGCGGCGGCGGCGGCAGCGGCAGCGGCGGCGGCAGCGGCAGCGGCGGCGGCGGCGGCAGCGGCGGCGGCGGCGGCGGCGGCGGCGGCGGCGGCGGCGGCAGCAGCAGCAGCAGCAGCAGCAGCAGCAGCAGCAGCAGCAGCAGCAACGTTGGTCGAGTGCGCTAAGTGCCTCTCACATTATATATGTAATACGAGCAGCAGCAGCAGCAGCAGCTCGGAATTAAAGTGAGTTTTTCTAGGGCTTTAACGTTTATCAACCATTAGTTGAGCTGGGCGTTCTCTCATTGTGCTTGCGGCTCATTCATCTCTCTCTGTCTCTGTCTCTCTCTCTCCCTCTCTTTCTCTCTCTCTTTCACTGTCTCTGTCTACCTCCCTCTCTTCCTCCCCCTTGCTCTCTCTCTCTGCCTCTTTCTCTAGCTCTCTACACTTTCATTGCCTCCTTTTGCCTTTTTCCATTACTCTCCTCTAACTCGGAACCTCCCATACCCGAGGTCCAGAATAATTCCTTGTCCCATTATTCCTTCCCTCCAGCCCCTTTCCCTTAGCTCTTCACCCAATCCCATCTCACTCAAATGCCCATTCCATATATCTTCCCTTTACTCCCCCCCCCCTTCGTCTCGTCGAATTCCCCTCTTCTCGCCCCACTTTCCATTCCACCTTCTCTCCCTTCGCCCCTTCCCAATCTCCTTCCCTTACGTCAGTCACAAAATGTTCACTACTACTGTGTCAATGGTCGCCTCCACCCTCTACTTCCTCCTCTTCGTCGATGTTTTACCGTGTCACGGCAGTCTCCACTACACTTCCATCTCACTATCCCGTGTCTTAAAACAAAAGAATAACATTCCATCTGCAGTAAATAAGCTGCACGTTGGTTATGCCTATTTTAAAAGCACCCATTTTGTATAAGCGGAGTTGCAGAGTAATGCAGAGTTGCATGCAAGGAGTACTGCCGAAAATACTGAAGAAAAGGGCACGCTGCAAAGAGGAGCTTTTATAGGGGTCAACATTACGGTCTATAGATAATTTTATCAAGTCAATGACTTTTCTTCGAGTCAATGACTTTTCTTGAAGTCAGTGACTTTTTAGGTCAATTTCTTAGTCTTGCAAGTCAATGCCTTGCTCATGCATGCTAGCGATTTTCTTTGTGCTCGACAATATTTTATTACATGTAAGCTACACATTGTGTTGTTCAAAGAAATAAAGGATTTTATTGGATTTGAGTTAATGTGCTGTCTTTAGTAATAGAGAGCCAGCTGTCTACGCTGCATTTTGGGAACAATGAAAACTATTTACCAACAACAAGATTGTTAAGTTTACAGAATAATAAAGATGAAAGATGATAATGCAGTAATATGGTGCATATTAAGCAATACTGTGGCTAAATGATACTTAGGAAAGGTATAAGAAGTGTCAAGAAACACAGAAATACAAATCAGTAAACAGTGAATGCCAGAAGTGCATAAGCATTATAATAATGGTGTAGAGTACCGGCAAGTAGATGAGCAGTTAGGTATCTTTATTTTCGAAACATTTCGCTTATAACGGTAGGCTTCTTCAGTCGAATACAGAGGTGACTGCTGCTGCTGTCTCCATATTTAGTCACCTCTGTTTTCGACTGAAGAAGCCTACCTTTGTAGGCGAAACGTTTCGGATACCTAACCCGCACGTGTCATATTCATTTATATAAGAATTATCTGCCACATTACACGAGACAGAAAAAAACAGCAGGAATCTTGCCAGAGTGCAAATCATTTAACTTTGCATTAGGAATGAAGGCCCATAACACTGAAAATAATTCTAAAAAACGATCTAGGAAGTTAACACAAAAAGAACTTAGTATAAGTAATCCTAGTAAAGAGGAAAATAAAACAAAGTTAGAAGTGTAGGTGAGATGGCAACGAGGAGGCCTGGTCTGAGACCACGTAGAAGACCAGCATCCCCAAGACCATCTCCAGGTTGTTAGGTAAGACACATATGCAACAGTTAGGTATCTTTATTTTGAAACGTTTCGCCTACACAGTAGGCTTCTTCAGTCGAGTACAGAAAAGTTGATAGAAGCAGAAGATACTTGAAGACGATGTAATCAGTCCATCACCCTTAAAGTTTTGAGGTGGTCAGTCCCTCAGTCTGGAGAAGAGCATTGTTCCGTTGTCTGAAACAATATGAAGTTGAAGTGACAGAATCGGGCCTTATATAGTGCCAGGAGGTGAGACGTAGGTTGATTTGGGAGGGCAGGTCCTTCTCAAACCCAGCCGTTCTCACTAGTAGAGGTTGTCGAAGTAGATGGTCTGTACCAAGATACCTTTGTGTTGCAGTGTCTGACAGAATGAACATTAAAATGGTATAAAATACCGACAGATTGTTAGGTAAGACACATATGCAACAGTTAGGTATCTTTATTTTGAAACGTTTCGCCTACACAGTAGGCTTCTTCAGTCGAGTACAGAAAAGTTGATAGAAGCAGAAGATACTTGAAGACGATGTACTGATGTACTGATGGACTGATTACATCGTCTTCAAGTATCTTCTGCTTCTATCAACTTTTCTGTACTCGACTGAAGAAGCCTACTGTGTAGGCGAAACGTTTCAAAATAAAGATACCTAACTGTTGCATATGTGTCTTACCTAACAATCTGTCGGTATTTTATACCATTTTAATGTTCATTCTGTCAGACACTGCAACACAAAGGTATCTTGGTACAGACCATCTACTTCGACAACCTCTACTAGTGAGAACGGCTGGGTTTGAGAAGGACCTGCCCTCCCAAATCAACCTACGTCTCACCTCCTGGCACTATATAAGGCCCGATTCTGTCACTTCAACTTCATATTGTTTCAGACAACGGAACAATGCTCTTCTCCAGACTGAGGGACTGACCACCTCAAAACTTTAAGGGTGATGGACTGATTACATCGTCTTCAAGTATCTTCTGCTTCTATCAACTTTTCTGTACTCGACTGAAGAAGCCTACTGTGTAGGCGAAACGTTTCAAAATAAAGATACCTAACTGTTGCATATGTGTCTTACCTAACAATCTGTCGGTATTTTATACCATTTTAATGTTCATTCTGTCAGACACTGCAACACAAAGGTATCTTGGTACAGACCATCTACTTCGACAACCTCTACTAGTGAGAACGGCTGGGTTTGAGAAGGACCTGCCCTCCCAAATCAACCTACGTCTCACCTCCTGGCACTATATAAGGCCCGATTCTGTCACTTCAACTTCATATTGTTTCAGACAACGGAACAATGCTCTTCTCCAGACTGAGGGACTGACCACCTCAAAACTTTAAGGGTGATGGACTGATTACATCGTCTTCAAGTATCTTCTGCTTCTATCAACTTTTCTGTACTCGACTGAAGAAGCCTACTGTGTAGGCGAAACGTTTCAAAATAAAGATACCTAACTGTTGCATATGTGTCTTACCTAACAATCTGTCGGTATTTTATACCATTTTAATGTTCACCATCTCCAGGTACACCTCTCACTCTCAGCTTTGTACACTCTCCCCTCTCATAGTTCTCACTCAGCCCTTCCTCACCCTTTTCTCCATCTTTCCTTCTCCTCCTCCTCTCTCTCTCTCTCTCTCTCTCTCCAATGTCCTCCACCCACACCGGACCTAAGCCAATATGGAAGAGTCTGTGGGACGCCAAACTACCATTAGCCCAGCCAATTCATTTTCCCCTCGTTGTAAGAACCTCCCTCAAGGTCCGGTAATACCCCTTGGCTCCAGCAACCAGTGTCGGTTCGCTTGACGGGGAGGAGAGGAAAGAGAGGGGAAAGCTGGAACATCTGGATTGGAGCTGGTTGACGTGTGGAGTTTGAGAAAGTAGAGGGGCTATTTTATCCGTGAAGGTAAATGTGAACATACTGTTGAGATGGGCTTTTAGTCACATGATGGCCTGTTCAGTGGAGCTTTTGTCATCTTACCAAAGTCTTACCCTTTTCTTACCTGTTTACTTTTGAAGATTGAAGTCAATGAAGAGTGAAAATTTATATTTTAAAATATCAATACGTCCAGTGTACCAGAGATTTTATACATATCGCCAGATGAACCTTTGTTAATCCTTTTGCTGCTGAGTTCCTAGGACTTTTGTGTATCCATATGTACTATCGCTACCGTCCACAGGTAGGATATGAACATTAAAATGGTATAAAATACCGACAGGTTGTTAGGTAAGACACATATGCAACAATATGTTTCATACTATGGAACAATGCTCTTCTCCAGACTGAGGGACTGACCACCTCAAAACTTTAAGGGTGATGGACTGATTACATCGTCTTCAAGTATCTTCTGCTTCTATCAACTTTTCTGTACTTGACTGAAGAAGCCTACTGTGTAGGCGAAACGTTTCATAATAAAGATACCTAACTGTTGTAATAAAGTTGGTAGAATTACCGACAATATGTAAAGTAAAAGGACATTAGTTGCACTTGTGTCCTTTTACTTTACATACCTAACTGTTGCATATGTGTCTTACCTAACAACAGGTAGGATATGAGGTGCACAAACTAACCATTTCAAAGGCAAAAATCATGAGTTATACTGTGAGAACACCCTCAGTGTTAGGCTACCCCTTTTCTACATAATTTCTGTGTTGAAATATGAACTAGCTCTCTTTCCAATAGTCTGTCACACGCTACAGGCTGTTTTTTTTTTTTTTTTTTTTTGCACAGTAAGAAAATTTGTAAATGTGAGTTAGAGGACTTTGCTTGACAGACGTGAAAATTAAGATGGTGTTTAATTTCAACTTTCCCTGACTCCACTGTATCTACTTTTAAATCCTCAAAAACATCTATGGTAAACCACCATTGCTTCTTACATTTCCATGGTGTCTAGAACAAATCACCATTTTTTTTACACTCTCTTGGTATATAGAACAAAATTCTCCATTACATCTGCTTAATAACTTTAAAGATATCCCCCCCCCAAAAAAAAAACTACGTCTACTGCAAAAAAATGTAATTAAGCTGCCAAATGAAAAGCAATTAAAATTTGTTGCTCGTATATTTTATGCACCAGCACATTATAAAGGCATCTTGAGTTATAAGAACATAAGAATGTAGGAACACTGCAGAAGGCCTACTGGCCCATACGAGGCAGGTCCTTATCAAAACGACATCTACCTAAAGCTACTCAAGAAACAACTCCCGCACCCCCCAACACCAATCAAACCCAGCCCCTCCCACTCATATATTTGTCCAGTCTCTTCTTAAAGCTACCCAAGGTCCTAGCCTCTATCACCCCACTGGGAAGACTGTTCCACGCATCTACAACTCTGTTAGAAAACCAGTACTTACCTATGTCCTTTCTAAATCTAAATTTATCCAACTTAAATCCATTATTCCTGGTTCTTACCTGGTTCGACACCCTCAGTACTTTATTAATGTCTCCCTTGTTTATGCCCGTCATCCACTTATACACTTCAATGATATCTCCCCTCATTCTACGCCTCTCCAGAGAGTGGAGATTTAAGGCTTTAAGTCTATCTTCATACGGGAGGTTCCTTACACAGTAAATCATTTTAGTCATTCTTCTCTGTATGTTCTCTAATGAGTCTATGTCCATCCTGTAGTAAGGGGACCAAAACTGAGCAGCATAATCCAAATGAGGCCTCACTAGTGATGTATAGAGCTGTAAAATAACTTTTGGACTTCTGTTACTTATACTTCTTGAGATAAATCCAAGTAATCTGTTGGCCTTGTTGCGCACACTGAGGCACTGCTGTCTTGGCTTTAGATTTCTGCTTACCATGACTCCCAAGTCTTTTTCACATTCTGTATGACCAAGCTCTACTTCACCTAGATTATAGCTTCGAGGGTTATTTTCATTACCAAGGGCAAGTACCTTACACTTATCCACATTAAACTTCATCTGCCATTTCTCAGACCAAGACATTAATTTGTTCAAATCGTCCTGGAGTTCATTGATATCCTCCTCAGAGTGAATTATACGGCCTATCTTTGTATCATCAGCAAACTTACTCATGTCACTAGTAATCCCTTCATCAAGGTCATTAATGTAAATTATGAACAAGAGAGGGCCTAAAACTGATCCTTGTGGAACGCCACTAGTGACTAATCCCCAATCAGATTTCACTCCATTAATGGTAACTCTCTGCTTTCTATTGGTAAGCCATGCCTCAATCCATGCTAGAACTTTACCTCCTATACCATGAGCTGCCACTTTTCTTAAGAGTCTCTTGTGAGGTACTCTGTCGAAGGCTTTACTAAAATCCAAATAAACAATATCATATTCCTTATCACTGTCAACTGCCTCAAATGTTCTATTGAACATAAGAACATAAGAACATAAGAAAGGAGGAACACTGCAGCAGGCCTGTTGGCCCATACTAGGCAGGTCCTTTACAAGAACGTCAGTAAGTTTGTCAGGCAGGAACGACCTCTCGTGAATCCATGCTGAGATTCATTTATCAAGTTATGCTCTTCAAGGTGACTTCTGATAATGTCAGCTATAATTGATTCTAATAACTTGCCCACTATAGATGTCAGGCTTATTGGACGGTAATTTGAAGGAGTGGACTTATCCCCTGATTTGAATATAGGAACCACATTAGCCATCTTCCACATATCTGGCACAACACTGGTAAGGATGGACGTATTGAATACACTCGTTAAAGGCTGACTAAGCTCCATCTTGCATTCCTTAAGTACCCTTGAAAACAACTCATCGGGTCCCGGGGACTTATTTTGTTTCAGTTTGTCTATCTGTTTAATAACCATGTCCCTCGTGACAGTAATATTAGTTAACTTGAATTCATCAGGAACTAAATAATTGTTAATTACTGGAATCTCATTTACATCTTCCTGTGTAAAAACTGACAAAAAATAGTCATTAAATAAGGAACACATTTCCAGTTCATTATCCGTCAGCTGTCCATTCTGAAGGACAAGACACCATTTATTGTGAAGAACAAGATACCATTTATTGTGAAGAACAAGATACCATTTATTGTGAAGAACAAGATACCATTTATTGTGAAGAACAAGATACCATTTATTGTGAAGGACAAGATACCATTTATTGTGAAGGACAAGATACCATTTATTGTGAAGGACAAGATACCATTTATTATGAAGGACAAGACACCATTTATTGTGAAGGACAAGATACCATTTATTGTGAAGGACAAGATACCATTTATTGTGAAGGACAAGATACCATTTATTGTGAAGGACAAGATACCATTTATTATGAAGGACAAGACACCATTTATTGTGAAGGTCAAGATACCATTTATTGTGAAGGACAAGATACTATATATTATGAAAGAAGAAATACTATATTGTGGCTGCAGGAGTCGAATCTCCGTTCCTGGCAAGACTGAGTTTGCTCATTCTCTTCTGTAACAAACACTGGGACCGGTATGGAATTCTCGTATTCTTCTCTTCTTCAAGAGCCTCTCGATACGCCGGGGTTTAAATTAGAACCCCCTTCCCCGGACACACACACACTTCTCTACTCATCCCCAGATACTACCTCTATCCACTATCCTACCCCCTCAACACCCCTGACCTCCAACAGAGGTCTCTTGTTATATAATATTCTTCCCTGAGGGCATCTTTAGAGTCACTATAATCTCCAGCACTGTCACTCTATAAACACCCTCTTGACGCACCCTCCTACCTGACATCAACATAAACTACACACTTCCTGACGTCAACACAACCGACATGCTCCATCCTTGACTTCAACACCACCTTCACACTCAATATAACGCCACCCTTACATCAACGCCTTAGTCAAACTACAGTCACACGTAAGTCTAAATACTAACAATGATAGTAATATATGAAAAAAAAATGAAGTGTAATCTGTTTTCCCCATATCCTGGTTTTTGGGATGGGATGGGGATGGGGGTGGCTGACTCTGGAGGGGGATAACGGTTGACGGTGGTGGTGGGGGGCTGCTGGGTTGTGGGGGGGGGATGAGGGCGGCTGGTGGAGGCTTTCCAATACGATATTGCAACATGATGAAAAACTTTCAACTATTGCCCGGAGCAACGTTGCGATTACTGCTGGGCTGAAAAGACTCTTTTGTTCGCCATTAATCTTCAAATGTTTTGCCCAGACCAGCTGAAACAATAATGTATTCGTCAACCCTGAAGCATTTCTGATTTTAAGCCTTCGCTCTTTCTTCCCATAATATTAAAATCAGCTCAACTATCTCTCTCGTTATAACATTGCTGGTGTGTGTGTGTGTGTGTGAGAGAGAGAGAGAGAGAGAGAGAGAGAGAGAGAGAGAGAGAGAGAGAAACTGTCAGCGCGCAGGCGTGCGTGCATTCATTAGTGGATGCATGCCAACGCGCACGCGCTCTCTTGCATCACTAGAAGAGGTACTGGGATGAGAGGTGAGGCGGAGCGGTAGAGGAGGGTCAGGCGAGGTCAAACAATCTCCTGCGCTCAACAGCATACACTCTGAGAGTCCCTAACAAGAGTCGTGAGTCACTAGCTCAACACACTCCCTTACTATGCCACGTCTAAATATAATGAAGGATCGCTCGTTCATCAACACTTCAGAATAATGGATGTCCACACTGCACAAGAAAATATACTCCATATCAGTGTTCACAAAAGACCCGGGTTCAAAATTGCCCTTGTTCATCAAGCAATTAGGAATTAACTGAATCATGTGGATATCCTCGGGAATTTAGGACCAAAGCTGAGCTAAGCCACACACTTAGCTTCTTTGGGTTATCAACACTCCGTATTAATAATCCGAATACTCTTCTTTTTTTAGACCAACTAAAGGATTCGCCAGTGATTCCGAAGTGATACTACCCATTACAAAATTATTTTAGAGTTAGTTTTACAAGCCGAAAGCATTTACCCAACCTCAATTTCAAAACCTAGACCAAATTGAAGTTAAGAGGGTACATTACTACTACTACCCGACAAGTTGTGACCCTTAACAGTCGACTAATACCCAGACATCCATTCAGTCCTAGGTAAACAGGGACAGAAGGAGTAAGGCTACTGTGCGTCCCACCCAAACCAAGATTTCGAACCCCAGTACTGGTTGTGAGCGAAACGGATTAACCACCGAGGCAATGGTCAGTCATCACTTTCTCTCTCTCTGTTGTATGACCACAAAATATAATTAATCAGTTGTTTGGTATTGCTAGCGTGAGTCATAGGTTAACTGAACGCAACGCTGTACTTGTCATTAAAATGCTAAGACATGAACTATCATTTCATATAAATTATTTACATTTTGGTATATTCTTCCTTTAAAATGCTGTTTAGAAAACAGTCCGACTAAAAAGAATTACAATTAGTTTTTCTAAACAATATTATACCGGACCTGAGGATATTAAATTATGTAACGTCAGTCATTGTAGAGATGGTTTAAAGAGATGAAGTGTTGAAAGCAAAATAAGACCCCGCGTCCTGACGAAGTGTTTTCAAGGGTTCTTAAAGAATGCATAAGACTGTCACCACAAATCTTAATCAATACCTAGAGGTAAAAATCAAATACAAATGGATAACAAAAAGAGCAACAATATTAGATCCATAACCTGAAGGCTCTCAAGTCATTATAAACAAGAGCACTTCATCCCTAAAAGGAATATGTACTTATTTAATATCACGTTTCTAAAGTACCTCGCAAGAAGTTGGCCACCAGTAATGTCTGGCTTGAAATGCAAATGAAACTATTCAAGTAGAAGTCTCTCGCCTAAAAGTTAGTAAGTAAACATACCACATTATAATCTGAAGTTGGCAACTAGAGAGAAAAAAGAAAGCATTATTTATTAAGTTTGGAGTGGAAGCCCTGAAGGTGCAACTCAATCCTGCAGAGCTTGAGACTATTAATAGTTATCCAGGAAAGGTAGGGTTAAGGGGAGGGGGGCACTTCCTGGCGTCCGTCTGGTGAGTGTGTGTGTGTGTGTGTGTGTGTGTACTCACCTAGTTGTACTCACCTAATTGAGTTTGCAAGGGTCGAATCCGAGCTCCTGGCCCCGCCTCTTCACTGATCGCTACTAGGTCACTCTCCCTGAACCGTGAGCTTTATTATACCTCTGCTTAAAGCTATGTGTAGATCCTGCCTCCACTACATCGCTTCCCAAACTATTCCACTTCCTGTGGCTGAAGAAATACTTCCTAACATCCCTGTGATTCCTCTGTGTCTTCAACTTCTAACTGTGTCCCCTTGTTACTGTGTCCAATCTCTGAAACATCCTGTCTTTGTCCACCTTGTCAATTCCTCTAAGTATTTGGTATGTCGTTATCATGTCCCCCCTATCTCTCCTGTCCTCCAGTGTCGTCAGGTTGATTTCCCTTCATCTCTCCTCGTTGGACATACCTCTTAGCTCTGGGACTAGCCTTGTTGCAAACCTTTGCACTTTCTCTAGTTTCTTTACGTGCTTGGCTAGGTGTGGGTTCCAAACTGGTGCCGCATACTCCAATATGGGCCTAGCGTACACGGTGTACAGGGTCCTGAACGATTCCTTACTAAGATGTCGGAATGCTGTTCTGAGGTTTGCTAGGCGCCCATATGCTGCAGCCGTTATTTAGTTGATGTGCGCTTCAGGAGATGTGCCTGGTGTTATACTCACCCCAAGATCTTTTTCCTTGAGTGAGGTTTGTAGTCTCTGGCCCCCTAGACTGTACTCCGCCTGCGGTCTTCTTTGCCCTTCCCCAATCTTCATGACTTTGCACTTGGTGGGATTGAACTCTAGGAGCCAATTGCTGGACCAGGTCTGCAGCCTGTCCAGATCCCTTTGTAGTTCTGCCTGGTCTTCGATCGAGTGAATTCTTTTCATCAACTTCACGTCATCTGCAAACAGGGACACCTCGGAGTGTCCCTGTGTGTGTGTGTGTGTGTGTGTGTGTGTGTGTGTGTGTGTGTGTGTGTGTGTGTGTGTGTGTGTGAAAACTCATATGTGGTTGCAGAGGTCGAGTTTCAGTTTCTGGCCCAGCCTGTCCACAGGTCGCTACTAGGCTCACTCCCGGCTTCGAGAGCCTTATCGTACGTCTTAAAGTTTTATATATGGATCCTGTCTCTAACCTTGGAGTTTTTAATGTATACCGAGACAACATTCATGTTTATTTTGGTATCGTAAGAAAGAGATGATACTTAGATGTATGTAGTAACTATGATTTATGTATTTTATTAAAAAATTTTTTAAAGTCGTTGAGATTATGCAGCGCGGATTTACGAACAAAGAAATATCCTGGCCATTTAAACCAAAGAAAATGTTTCTCTCTTCATACATGGACTGTTTGAAAGACAATGGTTACCCAATCACATCACATAGTATCCGCACCAACCTCATAAAAGTGACCTGGCTTCGAGGGAAAGGGTAGGGACGCTAATCCATAAAACTGGTAATTTGCCTTTTTAGCATCTCAAAGACTTTTATGATGTTGTTAATATTAGAGACTGGCCCTCCAGGTTCTGTCTTCACTCTGCAGTCGCCTGTAAGAGGCGGTGGACTGTCTGCAATTTTTAGTACCTCTTGAGGCCTAACTAGTGCTATACTAAGCACTGCGAGTGCTCATGTTGCTAATATTCTGCCTTTATTTATAAATCTAACATTCTGGAAATGCAGTGCCCATACTGTAGGCATGGGTATGCTGTTAATTTGTGTAGAACTTGTGTTAATATCCGTTATATAATTTGTAAGGAATAGTGGAACTGCAATATTGATTATATATATATATATATATATATATATATATATATATATATATATATATATATATATATATATATATATATATGTCGTGCCGAATATGTAAAACTGGTCAATTAGCAAGAACTCATTTAAAATTAAGTCCTTTCTAAAATTTTCTTTTATACGTTTAAAGATATATTTTTTTCATTAATGTTGATGTAAAAATTTATAATTTTGCACCAAAAGGAACTTAGAAAACTTACCTAACCTTATTATAACAAGCACAATTTATTTTAGCCTAACCCAACTAAATATATTTTAGATTTGTTTACAATAATTTAATACTAAACAAACACAATGAAATATATTTTTTTCGTTAGGTTCAGAATGATTTTGGCGAAATTGTTGCATACACAAATTTTCACTTGTCCTATATGGCAAGATGAGCGTTGCTATTTAAGCCAAGATCGCAAGTTCTGCCTATTCGGTACGACATATATATATACATAAATAATGGTAGATGTAAGGAGAGCTGGAGTTTAGTGAGCTCAGGTTAGCCAGATAGTTATGAGATCGCCAAGCGGAATCAGTGATTGACTTTAAAATATGTTAGCCAAATATGGATAGGCCCTGCTCAAATATCTGACCAAGATATTTTAAAGTTATTCAATGACTCCAATTGGTGACCTCACGACTGTTCAGCACACGTGACCTCACTAAACTCCAGCTTACCTAACATCTACCATTCCTTACATAAATCTATGTACAGTGAACAATGTCCAGGGACCGAAATCTTTACATAGTAAAATATCCTAAGTGTTTGTTCAAGTGTCTAACTATATAAGCAAACACTTGTGCTTATTCTTTTTGTTTTGCGAATGTTGTGGACGAGGTGACAAATGAAACACCGTTTGTTGAAATTTTGCATATAACCTCGACAAGTTGAGGATAAGACACACGAACAAACACTAGGGACATTTTTAACGAGGAAACACTTTGCTTCTTGGACCATGATCACTCCTACTATACACAGGGTAGGCAGCAAGCAGACATGTGTGATTAAAGGAATTACGGTGAATACTGAAGTGAGGTTGTGACAAGGTTACGTCACGGCTGAATCCAGGTGAGCGGGGTGAAGCGTGATCCATAATCACGTGGGTTAGTATGGCACTGATGTTGTAACACCCTGTCTTATGAACTCAAGAAGTGTGTCAAGCAGTAAAGCTCACCAGGGTTAGCAGTTAGTTTAATATGTTTATTATGCACCCCATACCCATCCTGTGGATGGGTCCAGGGACTGGACTCCAAAGTTCTGATAGCTGAGCAAGTTACAGCGGTAATGAACTCACAATTACAAAGGTAATGAACTCACAATTTACAAAGGTAATGAACTCCAGGTAGGTCTGGTCACAATCATGACAAGTTACAAAGGTATTTACAGATTACAGGGTTAGCAGCCATTATTATCCTGGTACAGTTCCGGGTAAGAGCCCGCTTCGTGTTCAGGGGTGTGAACAATGGTCAAATCGCAGCCCGGACTACACTTTACAAGTTATGGAGCTGAAGCACTCTAGCCAAGTGGCAGTAATAAGCTTATTCATTCTCACATGTTTCCACTATTCTTGTCGAGACATATTTCAGTTCAATTTCTTCTAAGGTGGACCAAGTTGTGATATACGATGGAAAGCCTCGCTATCTGACTCCAGAAATATCACCAACAATACTGTAAAGGACATGAGAAAAACAGGTAAAAATGTTACAAAATGACAAAATATTAATATTTTGTGTGGCTACTATCTCATGTTTACATCGCAGGGAATGAGAGAGCTGATGAGGTGGAAGAAACATGAGCACACACTAACTGAAATAACGAGAAAGTCTTCTGTGGTGCATAAGATAAAACATTTGTTTATGGTAAGAAAAACTGATATAGAAAAGGCATGATGATGGTTGTAACCATGATTCGCTTAGGTAACCTGTATATGTGGCAGACCGGTGTAGCAACTCCAAGAGAGGAAAGACAATGTAAACTGCATGTATTGGAGGATAAACACGCTCTCCAACACTATATCTTAGAATGAAGCAGATTACAGGAGTATAGACCTATTAATACAGATATTTTTGAACAGTAAAAGCACGTTGTAGCCAAGGTTGGCAGCATTTCACACAAAAATACACAGGATTTGATAATGGCAATTTGCAAAGGTAGTGATACCTGTATACTGAAATAGCTATGAAAATATCACCAATGGTGTGTCAACTATTTAGGTTGTAATGTACTGCTATTATGGCGGTATGTTCATTTAAACGATGAGTGACGCTGCCTAATAAATTCAGCATTATACAAGGGCAAAATCTTAATTCATTGGTTCACATATCACGAAATAGTGTTTATAACTAATATATTCTTAGTAATAATTGTAGAATTACCAACAAAATGTTAAAGTAAATGGATAAGGTGCAACTAATGTGACATTTTATTGTGGCAACGTTTCGCTCTCCAGGAGCTCTATCAAGCTTTTGTCAAGGTTTGACAAAGCTTCCGGAGAGCGAAACGTTGCCACAATAAAATGTCGCATTAGTTGCATCTGTGTCCACTTACCTAATACACAGCTTAATCACGAAATTGTTGTCTGTAGTTAAGTAGTGACTGATATACTGGTTACCAGTGCCAAGCACTGAGAGTGGTCATTAATTATCATAAACAATTGAAGATTGAGACACTTATGCAGCATATGGGAATCTTTATTCAGGAAACGTTTCGCCACACAGTGGCTTCATCAGTCCAATACAAAGAGGAAGGCGTAAGGAGAGGAGGAGAATGAGGTAATCAGTCCCTCAACCTGGAGTCGATGTGTTCAGTCCAAGATTGATGGACTGAACACATCGACTCCAGGTTGAGGGACTGATTACCTCATTCTCCTCCTCTCCTTACGCCTTCCTCTTTGTATTGGACTGATGAAGCCACTGTGTGGCGAAACGTTTCCTGAATAAAGATTCCCATATGCTGCATAAGTGTCTCAATCTTCAACTTGTCGGTTTTTCAAACCATTCATCATCATAAACAATTATCAAGGACTGCACACTAAGTGTCACTTCAGGAGTTTGAAGCACGAGGCACTAAGACCACAACTCAAACATGAACACATGTAAACACTGTTATCACGCACCATTTTTTTTTTTACACAGGGTTTAACAAGGTTAGGCTAAGGATTCCTAACTTTATTTACAAGCTTAGAGCTGTTACCTGCATCAACTCACTTAAAAGTCTTTGTACTGTTATGAGACAAACAAATAGGTAACAGGATGAAGTTCGAGCCATTTGTGGGCCAGCAATTTCATATCAACTGATTATTTCTCTGTCTCAACCTTCCTCCCTCTCCTCTCTTCTAGTTTTCCCTCTCCCTCCTTTCCTCTTTTTCCCACATCTCTTTCCCTCTCTCTCTCTCTCATTTCATCTCCATCTTCATCATCGACACCTAAAGGCCGCCTCCCCGCCTCCATATTTGCCTACTCACTGCTCCCTTGAGAGCCATCTTCATGCAAGATCACATACAGAGCAGGGGACCAGCAGGCCAGGCTGAGCAAACCCTTGTGTTCAGAGTACCCTATGGGAGACCAGGCAAGACTCAAGGCAGAGGTACTGAGAGGACAGGATAGGCAGAAGAAAACAGAGTAAAAGGGAGAAGAGAGGACAGAAGATAGGAAAGGGAAAAGAGACAGAGAAAGAGAGGGGGGAAGGACAGGGGAGATAGGAGAAAAGAGAAGTGAGTAAAGGATGATGGAGAAAGTGCTAGAGAAAGAAGAGTGAGTTGGGAGGAAAAACGAGGTTGAGAGAAAGGTGCAAGGAGAAATTAGGGGGAAAAAAGGATGAGAACGATCAAGGATTAAATTGACAGAATATGTGAATTCTAGAGCTTGAATTTGGAAAAAATGAAGAGTTGAAGGATTAGAATATGAGAGAAATAGAAGAAAATTCGTGTGGGAGAGATGAAAGTGAAAAAAAAAAAATGTCTGTGCACGGAGAGGGAGAGAGGGTGATCAACCGTCTAGTTATTCAGTGAATTTTTAACCCAAAGTTGCTGCTAGCATTACAAACCTTCAGCCAGTCTGTCTCCTATTAACACCAATTTGCTGCTGTCATCACTAATTTACCCGTTTCTAACTCCTGTCTTCCTAAGTGAACAAGAAAAAGAAACAGGAGAAAAGAAAGAAAAGAAGGAGGGAGGGAGAGAAGGGAGAGAGAGAGATAATGATGCGTGTAGAAGGGAAAGATAAGACAATATAATGGAATGTGTTGATGGGGCGGAAAAAGTGGTCTGGTGTATCTATCCCAGGTCACACCGACATCTACGTGTATCTATCGCGGGCCACACTGGTATCCACGTCTGTCTATCGTGCGTCGACTGGTACAGACTACAGAATGTGAATAGATACTGTGTTTTATTTATATATATATATATATATATATATATATATATATATATATATATATATATATATATATATATATATATATATATATATATATATATATGTCGTGCCGAATAGGCAGAACTTGCCATCTTGGCTTAAATAGCAACGCTCATCTTGCCATGTAGGAAAAGTGAAAATTTGTGTATGCAATAATTTCACCAAAATCATTCTGAACCTAACGAAAAAAATATATTTCACTGTGTTTGTTTAGTATTAAATTACTGTAAACAAACCTAAAATATATTTAGTTGGGTTAGGCTAAAATAAATTGTTCTTGTTATAATAAGGTTAGGTAAGTTTTCTAAGATTCTTTTGGTGCAAAATTATAAATTTTTACATCAACATTAATGAAAAAAATATATCTTTAAACGTATAAGAGAAATTTTTAGAAAGGACTTAATTTTAAATGAGTTCTTGCTAATTGACCAGTTTTACATATTCGGCACAACATTATATATATATGTATGTATATATATATATATATATATATATAAATATATATATATATAAATATATATATATATAAATATATATATATATAAATATATATATAAGATAGAAATGTTAAAAGCAGGTGGGGATATAGTTTTGGAGTGGTTGGTGCAATTATTTAATAAATGTATGGAAGAGGGTAAGGTACTTAGGGATTGGCAGAGAGCATGCATAGTTCCTTTGTATAAAGGCAAAGGGGACAAAAGAGAGTGCAAAAATTATAAGGGGATAAGTCTGTTGAGTATACCTGGTAAAGTGTAGAGTTATTATTGAAAGAATATAAGAGTAAGACGGAGAATAGGATAGCAGATGAACAAGGAGGCTTTAGGAAAGGTAGGGGACGTGTGGGCCAGGTGTTTACAGTGAAACATATAAGTGAACAGTATTTACATAAGGCTAAAGAGGTCTTTGTGGCATTTATGGATTTGGAAAAGGCGTATGACAGGGTGGATAGGGGGGCAATGTGGCAGATGTTGCAAGTATATGGTGTAGGAGGTAGGTTACTGAAAGCAGTGAAGAGTTTTTACGAGGATAGTGAGGCTCAAGTTAGAGTATGTAGGAAAGAGGGAAATTATTTCCCAGTAAAAGTAGGCCTTAGACAAGGATGTGTGATGTCACCGTGGTTGTTTAATATATTTATAGATGGGGGTGTAAGAGAAATAAATGCGAGGGTCTTGGCAAGAGGCGTGGAGTTAAAAGATAAAGAATCACACATAAAGTGGGAGTTGTCACAGTTGCTCTTTGCTGATGACACTGTGCGCTTGGGAGATTCTGAAGAGAAGTTGCAGAGATTGGTGGATGAATTTGGTAGGGTGTGCAAAAGAAGAAAATTAAAAGTGAATACAGGAAAGAGTAAGGTTATGAGGATAACAAAAAGATTAGGTGATGAAAGATTGGATATCAGATTGGAGAGAGAGAGAGTATGGAGGAGGTGAATGTATTCAGATATTTGGGAGTGGACGTGTCAGCGGATGGGTCTATGAAAGATGAGGTGACTCATAGAATTGATGAGGGGAAAAGGGTGAGTGGTGCACTTAGGAGTCTGTGGAGACAAAGAACTTTGTCCTTGGAGGCAAAGAGGGGAATGTATGAGAGTATAGTTTTACCAACGCTCTTATATGGGTGTGAAGCATGGGTGATGAATGTTGCAGCGAGGAGAAGGCTGGAGGCAGTGGAGATGTCATGTCTGAGGGCAATGTGTGGTGTGAATATAATGCAGAAAATTCGTAGTTTGGAAGTTAGGAGGAGGTGTGGGATTACCAAAACTGTTGTCCAGAGAGCTGAGGAAGGGTTGTTGAGGTGGTTCGGACATGTAGAGAGAATGGAGCGAAACAGAGTGACTTCAAGAGTGTATCGGTCTGTAGTGGAAGGAAGGCGGGGTAGGGGTCGGCCTAGGAAAGGTTGGAGGGAGGGGGTAAAGGAGGTTTTGTGTGCGAGGGGCTTGGACTTACAGCAGGCATGCGTGAGCGTGTTTGATAGGAGTGAATGGACACAAATGGTTTTTAATACTTGACGTGCTGTTGGAGTGTGAGCAAAGTAGCGTTTATGAAGGGGTTCAGGGAAACCGGCAGGCCGGACTTGAGTCCTGGAGATGGGAAGTACAGTGCCTGCACTCTGAAGGAGGGGTGTTAATGTTGCAGTTTAAAAACTGTAGTGTAAAGCACCCCTTCTGGCAAGACAGTGATGGAGTGAATGATGGTGAAAGTTTTTCACCCTGCCTTGGTGGGAATCGGCCAGTGTGATAACAAAATATATATATATATATATATATATATATATATATATATATATATATATATATATATATATATATATATATATATATATATATATATATGTCGTGCCGAATATGTAAAACTGGTCAATTAGCAAGAACTCATTTAAAATTAAGTCCTTTCTAAAATTTTCTCGTATACGTTTAAAGATATATATTTTAATTTATGTCATTCTAAAAATTAATGATTTTGTAGCCTGATTACCTGGTCCTTGACTGTTGTTTTCCTCCTTATGTGGCTGTACAACAGCTTCGGGTCAAATTTGGCTTCTGCTGCTCTCCTTATTCTCCTGGGTTCTTTGCCTTCTATACTTCTTCCATTCTCTAGCACATTTGGTTTTGGCCTCTCTACACCTTTGAGTGAACCAAGGGCTCATCTGTATTTCTCGTTATTTCTGTTACCCTTGGGTACAAACCTCTCCTCAGCTTCCTTGCACATTGTTGTCACATATTCCATCATCTCATTTACTGACTTGCATGCCAGTGCTTTGTCCCACTGAACCTTGTGCAGGAAATTCTTCATGCCTCTGTATTCCCCTCTCTTGTAGTTTGGTTTCGTTTGTCCTGCCGTTCCTGCTTCCCTCTCCACTTGTAACTCTCAGAACCACGTGGTCACTGGCCCCAAGGGATCTTTCACATGTGATGTCCTCAATATCTGCACTGCTCAAGGTAAATACTAGGTCCAGTCTTGCTGGTTCATCCTCTCCTCTTTCTCTGGTAGTGTCCCTTACGTGTTGGTACACGAGGTTTTCCAGTACCATCTCCATCATCTTAGTCCTCCACGTTTCTGGGCCCCATGTGGCTCCAAGTTCTCCCAGTCAATTTTTTTGTGATTGAAGTCACCCACAATCAGTAGCCTTGCCCTGCTCGCATGAGCCCTTCTGGCCACTTCAGCTAGTGTGTCAACCATCGCTCTGTTATTCTCATCATACCCTTGCCTTGGCCTCCTGCTGTTGTGTGATGGGTTGTACGTCACTGCAATTATCATGTGGGGTTCGAACACGTGGATAGGGTAAAGAAATACTCACGTAGGCTGTTAGTACGTATATTACGGATAGTGTGGGAAGCGCCACAGCCGGCCTGCCTCTCTGCTCTCTATAGTAAGACTGACTAACCACAGTACCCATATGTGAGGGGGTGTTTGAAATACTGCTGTGGTCAGCAGCAATATGAATACAGTCAATGATTCACGCAGAGACGGTTGATAGTGAGTCATCTACTGGTACACTGGTTACTGGAAACTGGTTACTAGGAACTGGTACTACCACTGAGAGCTCGGCGACGCTAACGTATGTCGTCCCGACATACAACTAATACAAACTAGAGATGGCAGGTATATGGCTTGGGCTGATTCTATACAATGTCAAAGTACACAACAATTGAACATTATAACATACATAAGTAGAACATTGGAATGGAAGCTTACGTAACTGAAACTGTAATGCAATACAAGGTATAATATAGCACAACTCATCGAATGAAACTCATCAAATGAAACTCAACGAAAACTCGAATGAAACTCAACGTTGAGATTACACAATAGAAGTGATAAAAAAAAAATTTTGATCGATCGATCTGTATTCATGTGATCTACGGATTCTGAGGAAGGAATATATACAAAGAAAGAGTGTTTAACAGAAAGGCAGATTCGGTGCACTCAAATCTAGACTGTTAACTCTCAGAATTCGGAGAGAATGTGAACACAAAAAAAAATTCTTGAATACTGATAAGTTGATACTGTAATTATTCATATATACAGGTTATTTATATTTAACCCCAACTCTGCTAGGGTGAGATTGACATATGCAGAATGGGTGTCATCTCTGGGAGGATCAAACTCTGTAGCACTGGCTAACTCATGCTGTATTTGAGGCAAATCTGAATTGATAGTTACAAATGATACTTGAGGATTTCTCAATACCTGTCGTGTACGTAGGGAATAACGACATTCAGGTTGATCGTCTGACTGAGTATCAGAGGAAGAGAGTACAGGGTCAGGAGGATTGTCAGAGTCTGTCACATTAGTCTGGGTTGGAACATCATTATCATCACATACTAACTTCATATGATCTAAATGCGATTCTTTATACTGACCAGTACTAATTTCTCTAACCTTATACTTATTACCAGTGATATGTTCAACTACTCGATAAGGACCAACAAACTTTTGATCAAGCTTTGGCATTGCAGACGTTTTGTTAAAGTTAGTCAGCATAACTCTCGAACCTACTTTGATTTTGGATGGCTTTGCTCGAGTGTTTGCGACTCTTGTAAATTCTGCTGTTGATTTATGAAGTGTTTCACGGATTCTTCTAAAAACACTTTGAGCTAAGCTGGTACGAGTTGCTATGAAATCATCAGGGTTGTAATTTGGTTTCGGATTAGAATATAACAACTCATAAGGCAAACGTTTATCTACACCGTACAATGCATAATGTGGAGTGTCACCTATAGAAACATTGTAAGCAGAATTTATAGCACACTGCACATCAGGTATGACTTCATCCCAAGTTTCACTGTTGGGATTGATAGTAACTCTCAAGACATCAAGTACTACATCAAGTCTTTTCAAGTGTGTATCCACGTCTTTAGACATGACGATTACGTCATCTAAGTACACCATAAGAGCATTACCTATGAGACCTCTAAAGATATTAGTCATGAGCCTTGAGAACATGATAGGGGAGGATCGTAATCCAAACGCCATACGGAGGAAGTGATAATGACCTGTAGGAGTGGAGAATGCAGTTAGCTCTTGGCTGTCCTCGTGAAGAGGGACTTGCCAAAACCCTTGTAACAAATCCAGGGTTGAAAAGACTTTGTTATCTCCGATGTTACGTAAAAGATCACCCAGTACAGGGAGTGGAAAGCGATCTGGAATAGTTTTCGCATTTAACGTCCTAAAGTCAATCACTGGGCGCCAAGTACCATCCTTCTTAGGTACTAGGATCAAGGGTGCATTCCAAGGTGAATTGCTAGGTGCAATAACTCCATCATCAAGCATTTGATTGATCAATTCTTCTGCGACAGCAACTTGTGAATGAGGCATTCTGTACGCAGGTATGTAGATAGGTCTAGTACCAGGTTCAAGTGGAATACGATGGGACAATAAGTTCGTTATACCCATATTCTCACCTGGTAAGGCAATGGCTTTACGACGTTTGTTCAACAGAGTCAACAAACGCTTGACTTCATCTGGGAAGTCAGTGGGAGCTAAGTCTTTCTCCTCAACTGGTGGAACAGATTGATCCAGTGAAGTGGATGAGGTCTCCCCGGTAGAAATAGCACTGACCCACTGGTCAGGTGACAACTCATCCTCTACATGAACAGGGTAAGGATAGTGAACAAGGTCAACAAGATTGGTATTAGCTCTGAGACGAACACTGTGACCAGAAGTGTTAGCTAGGAAGAAATGGAACTTACTATCTCTTACAACATGTAAGGATGGTTCAACAAATAGACCTTTTACTTTGCAGGAATCACTGTCAACTAGGACGTTATCACCATCTGGAACACTAGGAACAACAACAGACACTCTAGTGAGGGCACTAGCTGCGACAGAAACGTCTTTCTGCAGATGGCATGTGACATCAACAAGAGATGGCATTACTAGTTGCAAGTAATTGTTTTCCGACAAGGCGTCCCCTGTGGAGAAACTACTACTTGAACTAGCAGACATTGCAGGGATAGGCTCAGCACTCAAGGTAGTCAGAGCGTCCTCGGACACTTGAGGTAACTGGACACTATCTTGCAAGTCTGAAGTTGCAGGAACACAGACAGGAGTGACAGGATCATCAGTGCCTGACCGCTTGGGTACGCTACTGGAAAATGCACTGGCCTGTAAGGACTTAATTCGAATGTCGTACTCTGCGGCAGTATGGCAGATCTCGGATCCAAGCTGGTAACCCCAAAATGGTACGATCAAGTCATCAATTTGGGCATGCCATCGATAAGGGTCGAGCACAATGCGCATGTCTCGCATGGAAGCAAAGCCCAATAGAAGGTCACCAGGGAAAGTAATCTGGTCGACAACAAGGAAGGAAGCAGTGAAGTCTCTACCTTGGATAGAAAAAGTTAGGGAAGTCCGACCTCGGACACGCAGGTGAGAACCAGCTACTCCACTAAGGGAGGACACATGAGTCGGTTCTACGAGAAGGACATGTCGTAACTGCTTATCCCTAAACAAACTAGACCTAATAATATTGACTTGCGCACCAGAGTCCATGAACAAATGAACGGGCGCATTATGAACTGATGCTTGCACTATAGGGCCTATGGTTGCATTGGAAGTTATGTGCAAACAAAAAGGTGGAGTGTCATCAGAAAAGACTTGTTCTACTTCATCCCCAAAATCATCTACGTCAGAGACATGTGAAGCAACATCATCAGCAGGATTGTCATTCTCGAGACTGCTTAAGGCTTCAAAGGAATTGTGAACGGGAATGGTGTACTCATTATCACCTACTGTCACCATGGGACGGTTTGACTGGGGCGCTCGAATTCCCCCCCTGGTTCTGGTTATTATGAGAATTGGAAGAATGAGCCTGGTTCTGGTTATTTTGAGAACCACGACGTCTGTTTCCTCTACGGGTTCTGCGGTTGGAATGGCCACGGAAAGACCTAGAGTACTGAAGGTTGTAGAGAGCATTGCACTCAGATGTGTCATGTCCATGTATTCTATGATAAGTACAATACGGCAGTGACTGGTACTCATCATCAGTACGACGTCTCTTAGGGTAACTATCAGGACAATTAATTGCAATATGGCCACGGAAACCACAGTTGTAACAAGTCCGCTGACTATGGTCACTGAATGTACTATGAATACTACGAGGTTTATAACGACTCTGTACACTGGTCCTTGGTGATCTCTGAGATGGTTGACGACCACGATTTGTCTCTGTGGCGCAAACAAGAGGTGGTGCAGACTGAGGCATATGTGTGAAATTACTTTTGATACATGGGAAAGTACCCTGGGGGCACAAGGAACGTACATGATTTAGGGCTGTAAGTGGTTCCATCGTCACAGTGGGAGGATTAGCCTCATAAGCACACACGGAAGCAGGTGGCATTAGTTCTTTAATTGCTCCAAAAGCTGCTATTTTAGCAAAGGGTTCTGTGAATGGTTTAACCTCGTCAGGGACAAAAGCTGAGGACTGGACATCATTGATAAATGATGATAAAAGTTTGTCTAATTTAACAGCAAAGGCACTCAACGATTCATTAGTCATGGGTGTAGCATTCACAAGTTCCCTAAGAACGACATATGGATCAGCTGTTTTTACTGGTACAAGGAAAGAACGAATCAGTTCCTCATATTGTGACCACTTAGTAAGATTCCTGAAGTCTCGCATATCAAGGAGATCAACAACGTGAACAGCAGCAGGGGATCGATGAAGAGCTTCTTTCGCAAGTCTGATAAGACTTTCCTCAGAAGGAGGACCTTCAACTAGAGCATTAACACGAGAACGAATGGCAGTAAACCATGCTTCAAGACTATGTACAAGGCCATTGAATAAAGGTAAGGCATCAAGGGAATCACGAGTATAACTATAGTATCTCAGTGTCTGGGTCGGTCTGTCAGTCGCTAAGGAACTGTGAGGACTGATGACAGGAGCAGCAGTAGCCTGAGAGGTCTGAGTGTCGACATTCACTAAAGTATCACTTGACGGTATGTGAGACATAATGGCAAACAAGTTGCACGAGAACAAATAAGGCAAAAATAATGAACAATAAAAATGATACAAAATGCTAAAATTGAAATAAAAGAGATGCAACTAATTCTGCAGAATAAAAAAAATGTCTAAGATACACTGCAAGAGGAAGGACAACTCAATGTAAAGGACTATTGGCCAAGAGAAAAAAGTTACATTGAAATATACAAGTAAAAATATTACTGGAGACTGAATTAAATGCAAAATGAGCTGTCTTTACTCTTGCTAATAAAGGAATTAACTAATAAAATTTTAAATCAATGTAAAAAGTATAAAATAAAATTACTAAATTGTATGCAACGAGAGATAAATGGGAAATTTAAATATTTTCTAAGAATGCATAAACAAAATTAAAATATAATGCAAAGACAACAACAGGAAAATTAATAAAATGAAAAACAAGATGCAATAATAAACTGAGAATAATAATGCATAAAAATATCAATAAAAAAAATAATTCACTGCAGAACAAGTGCAACAAAATAATTCACTGCAGCAATAAAGTTTCACTGGGAAAAACGCAGGTTAAATAATAAAAATAAAAATATGAAGAAAACTGATTGAACACTTTAACTCTTAATTGTAAATTAGACAAAACAATTTACTCAAACAGAGTAAAGAAAACACTTTACGTTAAAAAGAAATTGAAATTACACTAAGAGTGAATTTGTTCAAAGAAATATAAAAATTATGAATAAAAATAAAACAAGGAACAAAACGGAAGTATAACACAAGTGGCGGGGCAAGTGTAACACAAGTGGTGGGGCACACAACACTTACAAGTGGCGGGGCACACAACACTTACAAGTGGCGGGGCACACAACACTTAATCACGTATTCATTATTTTAGTATATTCTTACAACAAAATCTTGCTGTGACTGATACGACAAAAATTTGCTGGCAAAAATAATGGTACACAGTCTGCGAAAAAATTCAGGGAATGAGACACTGCTGGCATACGAAAAAAAGGTACACATAGAAATAAATGGATAATTTGGTATACTGGGGTGAATATCACTGCATGAACTACAGTGACAAATACTGGAGAATACAATGCTGAAAGAATACAAAAAAAAAATGAATGAATCACTTCACACGGAGTGACTGACTGGTACACTACACAATAATACTTACTACAGACAGAGAGTAGCATAAAAAAAAACACATAAAAAAAAATAGGAGATGAGCGAATAACACTGAAAAATATTGCAAAAAATAATGAGTCAAAGAAACACTGAGTCTACACTGAAAACACAAGGCTTAGAGTACACAAGAAATTCACTATAAATGTCTCACACACGCAAATGTCTTTAAATGCAAGAAAAATGTCTCTAAACAGAAAATTATCACTGAAGTCTGGAGTGGTAGACGGGATGACTGGTGATGAGGGTAGGTTGTCGAAGGTTGTCCTGCGCGGTGATGACTGACTCACTGTTGTCGGGAGAAATGCACTTTCTCGGTGAACTCACATAACTGGCTTTATCGTTGGCGCTCAGCTACAATCTCTTGACCAATTACGTGAGCCAAAACAGTATTAGGACCCGATACAAGGGTGAAAACAGCCACAGGTAGATGAGGTGGGTGGCTGTTGGTGGTGGTGGATTGTGAGTAGAGTGGCGGGTGGTGGTGGTGTGACTCACTCACTGGCGCGCACTCTTACCACTCACGAAGGTGGCTTGTAAGCCACTCTATGCCACAGGGATGGTGAAGAACACTCTTAGCATCCAACTGGCATCCAACTGGGAGCACAAAGCGATATATGAAACAATACTTCAGAGGAACTTGCGTGGCTTACTTCTCTCTCTCAGCTGGGTTAGAAGCTGGGTTGGCTGACTGGCTGAACCCACGAGAATGGCTGAATGGAAGACGGGTAACGATGCACACAGCATGAAGGAGAAGGTGGATGACAGGAGACAGGCTGGATGACAGGCTGACTGGCATTCACTTCCACAGTCTGGCTTACTGACTGGCTTAATTGCAAAATCCGGGTCAACCCCTCGGAGATGAAGCAATTAGCACACTAACTAAGCCAGGAAGCTTGAAACGGCTGCAACAGGCTTGCAGGCTGGAGTACACAGGGTGGTGTGCTGAGGGTAAGCTGCTAGCTGGAGGTGGCGGATGGTTCACCTTTGACCTGCCGGCTCCCCACAAACAGTCTTCTAACGTCTTGAAATACCCTTAAATCCACGCTCACACCGGTGCCACCATTTATCATGTGGGGTTCGAACACGTGGATAGGGTAAAGAAATACTCACGTGGGCTGTTAGTACAGATATTACGGATAGTGTGGGAAGCGCCACAGCCGGCCTGCCTCTCTGCTCTCTATCGTAAGACTGACTAACCACAGTACCCATATGTGAGGGGGTGTTTGAAATACTGCTGTGGTCAGCAGCAATATGAATACAGTCAATGATTCACGCAGAGACGGTTGGTAGTGAGTCATCTACTGGTACACTGGTTACTGGTAACTGGTTACTAGGAACTGGTACTACTACTGAGACAATTACCACCTTGGGACCTCCAGACTGAAGTGCTCCTATTATGTAGTCTCCTGCTTCTCCTCTGCCTCCTTTCTCCAGCTCGTCAAAATCCCATTGGTTTTTGATGAGCAGTGCCACTCCTCCACCCCCTCTGTCTTTCCTCAGGATCTGATATCGCGTTGGAAAGATGGCATCTGTTATCATTCCTGTGAGCTTGGTTTCGGTGAGAGCTATGATGTCCGGTGATGCCTCTTTGATTCTTTAGTGCCACTCCTCCTACTTATTCGTTATTCCATCAATGCTGGTGTACCAAACCTTCAGTTTCCTATCCAACACTGTTCTGGGTGTGTGTGTGTGTGTGTGTGTGTGTGTGTGTGTGTGTGCATGGGTGTGTGTGTGTCTGTGTCTGTGTGCACTCACCTAATTGTGGTTGCAGGGGTCGAGACAGAGCTCCTGGCCCCGCCTCTTCAGTGAGTGCTACTAGGTCCCCTCTCTCCCTGCTCCATGAGCTTTATCATACCTCATCTTAAAGCTATGTATGGTTCCTGCCTCCACTATCTCACTTGCTAGGCTATTCCACGTCCTGACTACTCTATGACTCTCTCTCTCTCTCTCTGTGTGTGTGTGTGTGTGTGTGTGTGTGTGTGTGTGTGTGTGTGTGTGTGTGTGTGTGTGTGTGTGTGTGTGTGTGTGTGTGTGTGTGTGTGTATGTGTGTGTACTAACGGGGTTATCTACATAATTAAGACCTGTGTCAGGAGACACTTGTCCTATGTTTCCTAACGAATAAAAGTAACTCTGCACCAGAGTTTGAGAGCATATGAAGGCCAACACCAGTCATGGGAGGAGGCACTCCAAGCAGGGTCTGAGAGTATGTGAAGGCGAACACCAGTCATAGGAGGAGGCACTGAGATTTCCTTGGTAGCCAGCCAATTCCCGCAGAGCTATAAAACAACCTTTTATGTCTTGGAAACCCAACGGAAAAAAAAAAAAATCTTAAACCAAAAATGTCCTTTACTCTCACACAAACAAGCCCACTCATCCAAATGCCCACCCCCACCCACCCCCACAGTGACACACTCCGCACCATCATCACACGTTCCGCTCTACTAACGCATATAAAATAGGAACGTATACAGCAGTGACGATAAGAAGCTGAAGACATTCATCTTGGTGTCCGGTCTGGTGGAACGCCAACATTTAAGATCAGTGGCGCGGAATGCTTTGGAACCGTCGGAATAGTCAGTCTCTGGGACCACTGGAAGAGTCAGTCTCTGGGACCACTGGAAGAGTCAGTCTCTGGGACCACCGGAAGAGTCAGTCTCTGGGACCACCGGAAGAGTCAGTCTCTGGGACCACCGGAAGAGTCAGTCTCTGGGACCACTGGAAGAGTCAGTCTCTGGGACCACTGGAAGAGTCAGTCTCTGGGACCACTGGAAGAGTCAGTCTCTGGGACCACTGGAAGAGTCAGTCTCTGGGACCACTGGAAGAGTCAAGTCTCTGGGACCACTGGAAGAGTCAAGTTTCTGGGACCACTGGAAGAGCCAAGTCTCTGGGACTACTGGAAGAGCCAGTCTCTGGGACCACTGGAAGAGTCAGTCTTCGGGACCACTGGAAGAGTCAAGTCTTCGGGACCAGTGGAAGAGTCACTGAGTCTTCCAGGCGATCATGCACACCTTGAAAGGCACCTTCATAAAGGGCTGAGCAAGAAACGGGAATACCAGCTCCAACCTGACATTCTTGTGTGCAACAGTTCACGAGTATATTGTCTTAAAAATCTTATAAGAGCTCTGGGACTCATGAGCTGGCGAAAAGAAGAAAGGGTTGAACAAGAGAATGAATTTCACCTAGTGAAGCGCTAAATCCGTGTGGGATACGAACTGAAAGAAGTGGTTTAGGCTCGATCCTCCGTCTTCTAACAGCAAGCCCGCCATGCGGTGGATGATGGCTCCGGAAAAAAAAGATTGAAACTGGAGGTGCTCACTAAAGGACGACTTTCACTTGGTTGATGACGAATTTAACTACAAAACTGAATGACAGTTGGCAAGAACTTATCAACCCTCATCACCTACCAGCACCCGCCTAAATACATCACCACCCACCACCTACACTCATCACCCACCTCCACCCATCATACCTACACCCCATCACCAAAGCACTTACTAGCCTCTTCATTACCGTCTCCTTCACAGGACACGCCATCTACCCTTCATCAGCCAGAGTAGCTTAAGAAACACTTCAAAATCAGATTCAATGGACAGACAACACTGGTCCATTGAGTCAATAGATAGTACCTGCCATCTGAGTCAGTGGACAGTACCTGTCATATCAGTGGACAGTGCCTGTCATCTGAATCAGATGACAGTACCCGTCATCTGAGTAAGGGGACAGTATCTGTCCTCTGAATCATGTATCCATGCACTTACATATGAGTACACTCGTGTACGCATGAGTACATACATGTACGCGTGCGGGTGCTCGCACACACGGCATTGCTCTTTACATAAGGTGATGCACTTCCACCTAAGAGGAAGTCTTAATCCTCTTATTCTTCCTCGACAAACTTATGCTAAATGTCTTCTTAAACGATCTGACTCGTCCATCCCTGCCTCTCCCTCTTATCCGCCGCCTACCATCCTTACTACCCCCCTCCATTCTGCCTCTCCTCCTTATCCACTTCCTGTTATCCTTATCCTCTATCCCTGCCTCCACCTCTCTCCTGCTGTCCTCTCTCTCGCCTGCCCTGGTTTCAACCTGTGGAAAGAGTACAAAACAATAGCGCAGAGGGCCTGACATCCTTCACATTCTTCCCTGGCCTCACTCCTCTAGCAGACCTTGGAACTCCACGGCCCCGTATCTTACATCTATCTATAAAGCATCCAGTGGCCTCTATACCGGCGCTCCGCCTCATTAATGCAGTCTTCGAATCCCCTTGGTGATCCTCCTCCTTCCTCTCTTTCTCAAAGTCGTCGTCAGTGGGTTTAATGTCTTATTTTAATCTTTTCATCTCCTTCCTTGTCGCCCTCCTCTTCATTAACATATTTCATTTCTGTTTTTGCCTGTCTCTTGCATCTTTATGTCCTATTTTTTATCATTCTGCATATTACCCACAGCCTTCCACGCCAGGATTCTCATTATGGGAAACGTTTCCTGCTAGAAATGAGTTATCGTCCATGTAAATGAGTTACTTTCCCTGTAAACGAGTTACTGTCCCCATAAATAAGTTATTGTCCGTCTTGATGAGTTATCATCCCCGTAAATGAGTTACTATTCGTCTGAGTTATCCCGTAAATGACTTATTGCCCATGTAAATTAGTTGTAGTTTTTGTAAACTGAAGCTCAGCTTAACTCTAAGCATGGCAATACACATTCATCATTACTCAACTCTAGGGATGACAATACACATTCATCCTTACTTAACTCTGGAGATTAAAGTACTCTGAGAATCACTGGTCCTCTTCTAAGGGCAGGTCTCGAGTGAACTCTGCACCCATCTTCAACTTCCCCACAAGTTGAAGATAACATTGTTACAACACGACCATACACCGCACGCTGAAGATAATATTGTCACAACACAACCATACACTGAAGATAACATTGTCACAACACAACCATACACTGAAGATAACATTGTCACAACACGACAATACACCGCATGTTGAAAGATGGCATTATCACAGTACACAAGGATACAACTCATTTTCTATCCAGTAAAATAACTACTAATCCGTGAACATTATAATACTTGAGATAATATTAAGTATCAAAGACTCTTAACAGTAACTAATTCTCTTCTTACAAAAAAAAAAAAAAAAGTCGACTCGATCAGTCGTCGTCTTATCACCCTTTTTCTTTTCCACTACCTCATCTTTCTCGTATTATTCCTCTTCTTTCTTTACATCCTCCTCCTTGCTGGCTCTATCAGTATTCTTCCTTCTTGCGGCTGGTTCCATCAGTCTCTTCAGCCTTTGTTCATTATCTAATGTTTCCTTAAGTCATCTCTCAGCCCTCTCTCTCTCCACCTTTGGGCCTTGCTACACGATGGAACAAGGTCCACCTTGTCCTTATTTTTTCAGTATCTCCTTCAATTCGCCATTCGTCTTTCCAGATAACATTTTTAAAAGTTTAGTAGCAATTTCTCTTGTAGATGCAAACATCTAAGGTAACAGAGGCTAAGACCTTGGGTAGCTTTAAGAAGAGACTGGACAAATATACGAGTGGGAGGGGCTGGGTTTGATTGGTGTTTGGGATACGGAAGCAAATTCTCAAGTAAGTCTACGAAAAGGATGAACAAATACATGGGTTGTTTTGATAAGGGCCTGCCTTGTATGGGCCATTAGGCCTGCTGCAGCGTTCCTCCATTCTTATCATTCTTATATTCTTATCTGCCTCCTGGTGTGTGTCTGAACATCATTTGTTGACACAAATGACTTCACTGATACATTCTGTTTAGACTTAGCCCATCCCTAACATGGCTAGGTGTCTCCTACTTTTGTTGAATACCCACCTACACCCAGTGGTCTTTAAGAATTGCCCCCCGGCCAGTCTTTTTCACGTATCCTTGTCAGTAACTAGCCGCACCCTAGCCAAGTACACTCGTAACAACTCAAGTTAGTACTTCTCATACCCATTACCCCAAACCACTACCCCTAACCATTAGCCCTCACCACTACCCTTCACACCATCCCTCGCCACCATCCACATCTCACCACCACCACACCATCCCTCATCACCCACATTTCACCACCACCCTTTAACGCCACCTATTAATATCCACTTCCACCCCGTCGCCACTCACTCATCCGAATTTCCCTGGATCACCCCATTTCCATTACTAATGATAAACCTCAAATCCCTGGAATGGTCATGACAGGAGGAAGAGGGGGGAAAGGGAAGAGGGGGGGGAGAGGTGGAGGGAAGGAAAGAGAAGGAATGAAAGGGAAGGAGCATAAAACGATAAAGAGGTGCGTAAAAGGATGGTTTATGGTTGACTTTGTGTGTTAGTGCCTATATTTTAAGTCTTAATGGCAGTAATCTGTTGAGAGGGCGATAAAGAGCGACCACTGGAATCCCAGGTTGTCCAAACACGCCGCAGTTTGCAGTCTAGGCCAAAATTTCGTCTCGTTTTCACCTGGCCGCAGGTGAAACGTCTCAACAAAGTTTCTCACTGCAATTATTTTTTTGTTTTTTTAAGTCCAAAGAAATCTTAAAACTTAGACTTACCGTGCCGCCAGCAGTAACAGCCTGGTTGATCAGACCCTGATCCACCGGGAGGCCTGGTCAAGACTGGGCCGCCGGGGCGTTGACCCCAGGCCTGGCCAGGGGGTCAACGTTCAGCGACGTGGAGCTGAACTCTTTCCCAGGCTGAGGAACTGACCACTTCAAACACTTTTCCTCCAAGGCTGATGGACTGAGCACATCATCTTCATGTCACTCTCATAACTGCTGCCTCTCTGACTGACTGAAGTCTACTGTTTCAACAATAAAGATACCCAACTGCTGCACATGCGTCTTAATCATCAATTTGTTGGTATTTCATACCATTTTCAACATTTCCCGTGGACATAGCCGTAATAAGTCCACCTAAACAACCCATTATCTTCTCGTTGCAAGTCTGTGTCCCAGGACAAACAAACTTTGTATCTTACAGTCACTCTCACTCACACTTCTTCCCAGGCTGTATCTTAAAGTAAAGACACAGGTTCAGAGCATTCTTTAATGGCGACATTTCTATGTGGACCTTTATGAAGCGATGACTATACAGCTCTATACGGAGCGAAACGCTGTCCCACAAGAGATTGTTCTGCGCCAGTTTTTTTTCTTTACTTAGAAAGTACACCGTTATTTCCATGTTTAATCTTACTCGTTTCCTTCTAAGTCTTACGCTCTCTGCTTCCCCTCTCTCCATACACAAAAGCATCCTTAACCACTTCTATGCACGCACCTGCACGCGCGCGCGCGCACACACACACACAAAGAACAGGCGAAGTGTCAATAGACAAGTGCCTGTGACAAACCAGAAATTAAAACGCAGATATTATATTTACCTCTCATTTATTTTATTCATGCAGAAGCGCTAAACCCGCGTGGGTTGCACAGCGCCTGGGGGGAATGTTATGCTATCAGATTCCATCCAAAGAGGAGGATAAGTTCAGTTCCTTGGATCAAGAGCCCCCTCTCACTAGCACCGATGCACCTCCCGGGAGGGGAACATACACACTAGCCCTTCAAATATTCTCTCTCCAGCTGGTTTCATCCCGAGCGTCCATGTTCGCGCACTACCCTCCGCAGAATGGAGCCCGTACTCTGAAAAACAGTATGTCACTGTTGCTAAGACAGTCAAATGGGTGACGGTTTAAGTAGTCTTAAGCAGAAAACGGTGGGTCCCTGTTTTCTGTACTCCTGTCGAGCGTTTTGAAGGCTTCCATCTTGTATTTAATTGTTTGGTCTGTATGGTAGGTTGTAATCGGTAAATTTGTATTTACCGACGATAGTCTAAGTTAACATGACCCAATCTTATCTAACCTAAACAACGTCAATGGAGTAATTTGTTGCAAACCATATGTAAGGAATCCAGACAGAATTTGCTAGGATTGACAGTAACCTAGTCGCTTCGACAGCAAAATTTTAATTCACTTCTGTTTTAATCCCAGTCATCTCCGCTGTTATCCTCATCTGTTTTCATAATCTCCGACTTAATCCATCCATCCCTGCTGTTTTTATCCTCACCTGCTACCAGGTATCTTGTGTCTTAAATCACATTCATTTCCGCTGCTTTTCCAAAGTTTTTAAAATATTCTAATTTATATAATTCCTTCTCCTCTCATGCGCTAAAATATCAGCATCAATATCTACAAAAAAAATTTAAGCATTATGTTTGCTCTCTTGGGTTTCTCAACTTTTTCTATCTCCTAAAACTTAAAACTTTTTTCGAGTTCTAATAAACATTGACGACAAAGCCTCACACATTTTTCTTTTTTTTCCTTGGCACCCTTTCATTACTTCTTTTTACTTCTTTCTTCCCCATAAAGTCCACCTTCCTTGGAATGTTTTTATATTATGAAAATCTTTCATACTAATTTCTTTTTTTACCACTAGTCTGTTCACATTGCTTCATAAACACAAACCATACCACGGGCGGGGATAGAACCCGAGATTCTCAAAACTCCAGACCGTCGCGTTAGCCACTGGGTATGGTTTGTTTGCAATCGTGTCATTACAATTTCGTGATTCATAAACACACTTATCTAGGTTCATGTAATCACAGAAGACTCGACTACTGCAGTAGCCAGGCTTAGACTTGATTACAAACACCTCTGGCAGTCTGACAGACACACAGATGATCAAACTAAATGCAAAGTATGCGGCCTGCCTTATGTCCCTTTCTTGAACACTATGTACTTAACTGCCAGCTTATTGAGAAATATACAGATAATATCCAATGTGATATGTCAAGGTATCATGCTAATGAAAATATGATACCAAACATATTTAGTAATTTCTTAAATTTGCTTGCAACAGATAACAATTGTAGATATGCATTTATATATACAAGATCTTGTTAACCCGTTTGGAGTAAGCCTAGTTCCTAGACTTTTTGTGTATCCATATACCCTTGCGCTACCGTCCACAGGATAGATATGGAAGGGGAAAGCACAATAACGTAGCCGCTACGGCGGCAAAATCTAATCTTTAACACTGTCACTTCATTTATAAAAAAGGCCAATGCATCATGCATTGACCTTCCTGTAACCACAAACATGTACAAGCACACGCACCCATACACGTGCCTTCGCTCACACCCGCACGCACGCACACGCCCGCACACATGCGAGCGAGCGCGAGCGCACACACACACACACACACACACACACACACACACACACACACCTAACACACACACAAACCAGATTTAGAGAGATGGGAAACCGGTAACATGAAGGGCTAAGTTGATGGAGGTTGTTAGAAAAAACTGTGTCAGAACGTTAAGGACACAGCGAGAGAGAGAGAGAGAGAGAGAGAGAGAGAGAGAGAGAGAGAGAGAGAGAGAGATGAGCCAGCAAGACTGGATCTAGTATTCACTGCAAATACATCTGATATAATAGTGCAACGGAATATAGAAAGTTAATGACAAACAAGAAGAGATTTAATTTCAGCTTAATAATTGATGTTAAGCGCTAAACCCGTGTGGTTAATCCAGAGCAGGACGTGGTGGAGGCTTGATCCTCCGTCTGCTGAGAGCCAGACAGACTCGCTTCCTATCTGTACTCAACTAAATGCTGAAACAAGAATAGAGAAGTGAACAGAAGAACCAGAAACGAATGTGCAATGGTGAAGAGAGAGGCCGAGTAGTAACTTTAGAATAACAGCAGAGGCAAGACTGAACTAGAACTTCTTCACAGCCACATCACAACACGACGGTAAAAAGAAAAGTAATTCAAGTGAAGATTGAAGGAGGAGAGCTCACGAAAACCGACAAGAAAGTTGCAAATAAGAATATCTGTGAAGACAACATAAAGAATAAGCTTTTATCTAAGACATCGCTAGCGCTCAAGGATGGGCTAGATAAAACTTCACTCCCAGGAAACCCGTCTCAATAAAGCTTTCATTCTGCATATTTTATCTTCATAACCATTAAGTTAATCTTACAACTTATGAGCGTTTTGATAAATTCATTGTAATCATTTCATCGCAAGAACGCTTACAAATTCTCACAGTGCCAGATGAGCAGGCCTTGGTATAATCTCCCAGGAGTAGCGGGGATGACGCTAACGCTGCCAGGGAAACACCATCTCCGGGGAATAACCATAAATAAGACCTGAAAGTAATCTCAAGGAGTGTCTGGTAGTAACGTGAACACCAACGGCATTGGAATAAGCACAGGAATAGCACCGGAATGTGCACAGGAATGGGGATAATATGTGCACAGAAACATCAGGAGAATTACACAGGAATAACACAGAAATATGCACAAGAACACTGACTTGCCCAAAGAAAGAACACTGTGAACGGAACAAACACTGGAATGCCCAAAGGAAGAACACTGGGGTATGCATAAGAAGAACACTGGACTGTGCACAAGAGGAACCATGGAATTTGCATAGGAACGGCACTAGAATGTGCACAGTCACACCCTAACCATAACTTTCAAGGATTTGGGTGCCTATGCTCTCTTTGGATTTTCAGGAACAGTAAACAACATATCTTTTCACTTTGTAAATCTCGTCAGAAATCGTAAGAATCTTGCAGCGCTCTTCCTCTGCACGGGATTCAGAGTATTGCTGAGGCAGACAACAGATTAAACATACATAAATGAAGATGGGGAAGAATATATCGTCATTGAGGTAATAGCATGCAGCACTTTCTTCCATAAAGAGGCATTCTAATTCCCTTAACGTTTTACCTGGCTGATTGAAGATATTTTTTTTTCGGACAGGGATACACAAACATAAACACACACACAAAGACACACACACACACACATACACATACACACACACACACACGCACACACACACACACACACACACACACACACACACACACACACACACACACGAGGAGTCGAGTCCTAGCTCCTGGCCCCCTCGACCCCTGCAACCTCAACTAGGTGAGTACACACAGGCAGACGGACACAAGCACAGACACAAACACACATTTGAACACTTGCTCTAGAGAAAATCTAGCGTCATGAATCAAGTGTCCGAGCGTTAACTTGATGCAGCTGGCACTAACAGCCTGGTCGATCAGGCCAGTTATCTGGAGGCGTAGTCTCTGACCCCGGGGACGGTGGGCATAGAAATCAGGGTGGCCAAAGGTTACTGTTGCTGGCAGACGCCACCACAATACAGCTGGAGTAATAAGGGTGAGCACGCAGAGAGCCGTACTTCATGGTAACCCCAGTAATACCCCGTGACGCCCCTGAGGCATCCCTCTTAAGTACCCACTCAGACGTACCCGCCGCAACCACCAGCACTCACGACCTACCAAGAGCACTCAAGTTCCACCAGCAGCAATCAAAACCCACCATCAGCAATCAAGACCCACCACCAGCACACAAGAGCCACCACCAGCACACACAAGACGCACCACCAGCGCACACACAAGACCCACCACCAGCACTCAAGAACTGGAACTCTAGAAGTAAAAGAACCCCTAAGCAATCAACTCTTCCTCTCCACCTCCGTCAGACTCTCGACCAGTAAGCTCGTCGACTCGCAGCACCTTTCTTGGGCAAGATAACCCAGCCAAGAGCATCCTGATCTAATCTCATGGCAACAGAGCTCTATTTTTATTACCTACTCATATATTTTATCACAGTAGGTAGTGAATTTATAGACGTCAGAGATCCAGAAAAATATTCTCATATCACATGAGTGTGAAACCGGAGCCTGTTTTGTGCATGACAAGTATTGCTGGTGTATTTCTGCCTCATTACTAATCAAGATAGTAGGTATTATATTCAACAGGCACTTATATGTACTTAGACCTTGTTTAAGATCGGGTAACGAGGGCGATGATCTCCTGAACTATTAACAAATGAATGCTATAAAAGCTTTAAAAAAAATTACGGCGTAGAGATTACAATGGGACAATATTTCAGACCTGCAAAAATTTAGGTTCAAAAGAATTTTTTTTTACAGACCTCATGGCGATGAATACTAACATCGCTATGAGGTCTGTAGTGGTAAACCTATCTACTGTTATATTCAAGAAAGCCCTCGGGAACAACCTCTTAAAGATACCGAGCCACTTTCAGGTGATAAATTTCGAAATATATTGTGTTAAGAGGTGGCGGTCGCCAAGCTGAGCTTCGTGTCAACACAACACTCTTATCTCCTCACACACTATCTTGAGCCTCAAGAGCCCATCAACACACTGAAGAGAGCCCCTTTCAACGCCATCCATACGTGCTTACACGAAGGATAAATCCAAATTAGTACTCTGCCACTTTCCAAGCTCATGTTCACTTAGTTCCCCTTATACTTTACACAGTCGCTCCTACTTGCACCTTATACAATCTGTAACTGCCTACAATTAGCAGTCATAAACCTAGTTATAAAACTAATTTGGACTACGAAGCAGGTCCCACAACCGACCACACAAAGTATTTGTTTCAGTAATGTTACTTCCTTCCCTTATTAAGTGGAATATCCAGTTTGGTTCTGTTATCAATAGTATTATGTAGGTTACAGGTTTCATTACTTGCTGCTTGTTTTCCATTTGCACATTTTATTTATGTTTCCATTTCAGTCTAAGACTTTAAAACATAAATTCACTTACATTAGGAAATATTCTTGATACAAGGAGAGGGTTTTGGGGATCAACGCCCCCGCGGCCCGGTCTGTGACCAGGCCTCGTGTTTACCTGGAGTTTACCTGGAGAGAGTTCCGGGGGTCAACGCTCCCGCGGCCCGGTCTGTGACCAGGCCTCCTGGTGGATCAGAGCCTGATCAACCAGGCTGTTGCTGCTGGCTGCACGCAAACCAACGTACGAGCCACAGCCCGGCTGGTCAGGAACTGTACATATTATTCTTAAAATCACCCTTTAATACGCAGCGTTATGGACATATCCTAAATAAAACCTTGTAGCAAAAAATGCCATTTTCTATTGTGATTCTTGACAAAGTTTTGGGTATCAATACACCTTTGCGCTACCATTCATATGATGTGTACAGGATGCAAAATATACCACCCACAGAATAGATAATTGTTACACAGATTCGCCAAAATATCAAACCGGAACAAGTTGCTACTATCCACACCGTGAATATGGGATGCACAATAAATTAGCCACTTCGGTGGTCAAGTTATTATGAAGGCAAGCACCATTAGCTTTATTACGACCACTTAAACATTCGGCTTTAGACTGCTGTAAGCAGAACGTAGCGCATCCGCTTTGATTAAGTTCTATATCACACTTGTATTAAGTTAATAAGTGTTGAGGTTATTTTCTTTCCTACACGTACTCGACCCACTCTCCTCTAAACACTTCTGGCTGAATATATAAATAACAAATATTTAACTCTGAGGGGGCCATAAAACTTCCCAAGCCACTCGACGTGAGAAATCTGTAATTAAGGGATGCCTATGGTGCTTCACCGAGGTTTATTTTATTGAGGTTCGTCCGACGTTACCTTTCCGTGAGTCAACTTTATTATGCCTCTCCGTATCAGCTTCAAATATTTAGTGCGTGTGTATTTTATGAAAACAATGTCAAGGATTATTATTAGTGAAGTATTGTAGCTCCCTACTTGCCAAGTATTTTATCAGATTATGAGGCAAGCATTCTGAGGGTAAACACACTCCATTCTTTCACTAAGCCATGATTTTTTTTTTTACACACAGTAGGTTGCAGAATGTTTTCAAGTTAGGCCATATATATTATATTCAGTATCTCAAAAGTTCATTAACATGATGTCAGCTTGGCGTATGCCTTAGCTCAGCATGTAAACGTTTATTTTAAACTTAAATATTAAAAGCATGTCTTTTTATTATGGAAATGTCGCAAACCAAGCGATATAGGATGCAAAACAGCCACGGAGAGGGTAGAATGTTAGCTTTAGGTCTTTCGTGTTGCAATCAACACATCAGGTGCTTATAAAGTTGCAGAAAAGAGAATGTCCAAGCAAATACGATCCCAAAGGACGTCTTCACTGGTGTGAGGGAGGGAGAGGGAGAGGGCGAGGGAGCGGGAGGGGGAGGGGGAGGGGGAGGAGGAGGGGAGAGGGAGATAGAAAGAGAAAGAAAGAGAAAGAGAGAAAGAGAAAGAAAGAGAAAGAGAAAGAGAGAAAGAGAAAGAAAGAGAAAGAGAAAGAGAGAAAGAGAAAGAGAAAGAGAAAGAAAGAGAGAGAGAGAGAGAGAGAGAGAGAGAGAGAGAGAGAGGGAGGCATTTCCTGTTCATCTCTCTCTCTCTCTCTCTCTCTTCCTCCCTCCAGTGAAGACGTCCTTTGGGATCGTATTTGCTTGGACATCCTCTTTTCTGCAACTTTGCAAGCTCCTGATGTGGTGATTGCAACACGAAAGGCCTAGAGTTATCATTCTACTCCCCCCGTGGTTGTTTTGCATTTCTTTTACTATACTTGTTCATGCGGGTTAGTTTATTAATAATTCATCAAATCTGGAGAATAAGATATAATTCACAACTCGCAGTTTAGAGCAATTCACAAAATACTGACACTTACATAAATGTGAATATTTTGTGAATAACTCACAATTTTAAGAGGAAACTCCAAACGTGTTTAGTTCCATCCACGATCCCCGAGTGAGAGTTAGTTGTGAATTATTCTCAAACTTAGCTTTACAGATTTTCGGGTTAAAAATAAATATGCATTCGTAACACCATCCGCAACATGACAAATGGAAAATAAATATTAATTTTTACTTTTTTTTTTTTTTTTGGTCAATATGTACTGTATTTGGTAATAATTAAATGTTGGCCCTCGGCGCATTTTGGCGATAAAATATGGCTTAAGGTGTCTAATATTAAGTGGGAACTACCATGGAGACAGTGTTATGTTGTGCAGTTGGGGTATAATTTAACGAAACCTAACGTAACCTAGCATAACATAACAAATATAACCTAACATAACATAACAAACATAGCCTAACATAGCCTCAAATAACTGAACCTAACATAACCTATCATAATTTAATATAACCTAACGTAACTGAACCTAACTCCGTTATCGGTAGAAATGGAAATGGCGTGTCTTTGTTTACATTCGCTGTGATTGGCTAGGCGCATCGATTGACTCGAATACTAACCGTTGATTGCCCTTGACACAGCATTCCAGCCATACTAATGGTATTATTTTTACATCTGCCAAATTAACAATTTGTACAAGAAATAACTATTTATTCCGTGATATAGTTAGGCTGTAAACACCGTGAAATATACAATAATGCCCGAGTTCCTCTCATGACCAACATCCAAAAACAGAATCTACAGTATTTCTGGCAAATGGTCTCAAATAATTTTTTAATCTTATGCTCCTTTGCCGTGTAATATATATATATATATATATATATATATATATATATATATATATATATATATATATATATATATATATATATATATATATATATAATGAGTCGTAGGTTGGTAGACAGCAACCACCCAGGGAAGTACTACCGTCCTGCCAGATGACTGTGAAACAAAAACCTGTAACTGTTTTGCATGATGGTAGGATTGCTGGTTTCTTTTTCTGTCTCATAAACACGCTAGATAACAGGGATATCTTGCTACTCCTACTTACACTTTGGTCACACTTCACAGACACGCACATGCATATATATATATACATACATCTAGGTTTTTCTCCTTTTTCTAAATAGCTCTTGTTCTTTTTTATTTCTTCTATTGTCCATGGGGAAGTGGAAAAGAATCTTTCCTCCGTAAGCCATGCGTGTCGTATGAGGCAACTAAAATGCCGGGAGCAATGGGCTAGTAACCCCTTCTCCTGTATACATTTACTAAAAAAGAGAAGAAGAAAAACTTTATAAAACTGGGATGCTTAAATGTGCGTGGATGTAGTGCGGATGACAAGAAACAGATGATTGCTGATGTTATGAATGAAAAGAAGTTGGATGTCCTGGCTCTAAGCGAAACAAAGCTGAAGGGGGTAGGAGAGTTCCAGTGGGGGGAAATAAATGGGATTAAATCTGGAGTATCTGAGAGAGTTAGAGCAAAGGAAGGGGTAGCAGTAATGTTAAATGATCAGTTATGGAAGGAGAAAAGAGAATATGAATGTGTAAATTCAAGAATTATGTGGATTAAAGTAAAGGTTGGATGCGAGAAGTGGGTCATAATAAGCGTGTATGCACCTGGAGAAGAGAGGAATGCAGAGGAGAGAGAGAGATTTTGGGAGATGTTAAGTGAATGTATAGGAGCCTTTGAACCAAGTGAGAGAGTAATTGTGGTAAGGGACCTGAATGCTAAAGTAGGAGAAACTTTTAGAGAGGGTGTGGTAGGTAAGTTTGGGGTGCCAGGTGTAAATGATAATGGGAGCCCTTTGATTGAACTTTGTATAGAAAGGGGTTTAGTTATAGGTAATACATATTTTAAGAAAAAGAGGATAAGTATACAAGATATGATGTAGGGCGAAATGACAGTAGTTTGTTGGATTATGTATTGGTAGATAAAAGACTGCTGAGTAGACTTCAGGATGTACATGTTTATAGAGGGGCCACAGATATATCAGATCACTTTCTACTTGTAGCTACACTGAGAGTAAAAGGTAGATGGGATACAAGGAGAATAGAAGCATCAGGGAAGAGAGAGGTGAAGGTTTATAAACTAAAAGAGGAGGCAGTTAGGGTAAGATATAAACAGCTATTGGAGGATAGATGGGCTAATGAGAGCATAGGCAATGGGGTCGAAGAGGTATGGGGTAGGATTAAAAATGTAGTGTTAGAGTGTTCAGCAGAAGTTTGTGGTTACAGGAAAGTGGGTGCAGGAGGGAAGAGGAGCGATTGGTGGAATGATGATGTAAAGAGAGTAGTAAGGGAGAAAAAGTTAGCATATGAGAAGTTTTTACAAAGTAGAAGTGATGCAAGGAGGGAAGAGTATATGGAGAAAAAGAGAGAGGTTAAGAGAGTGGTGAAGCAATGTAAAAAGAGAGCAAATGAGAGAGTGGGTGAGATGTTATCAACAAATTTTGTTGAAAATAAGAAAAAGTTTTGGAGTGAGATTAACAAGTTAAGAAAGCCTAGAGAACAAATGGATTTGTCAGTTAAAAATAGGAGAGGAGAGTTATTAAATGGAGAGTTAGAGGTATTGGGAAGGAGGGAATATTTTGAGGAATTGTTAAATGTTGATGAAGATAGGGAAGCTGTGATTTCGTGTATAGGGCAAGGAGGAATAACATCTTGTAGGAGTGAGGAAGAGCCAGTTGTGAGTGTGGGGGAAGTTCGTGAGGCAGTAGGTAAAATGAAAGGGGGTAAGGCAGCCGGGATTGATGGGATAAAGATAGAAATGTTAAAAGCAGGTGGGGATATAGTTTTGGAGTGGTTGGTGCAATTATTTAATAAATGTATGGAAGAGGGTAAGGTACCTAGGGATTGGCAGAGAGCATGCATAGTTCCTTTGTATAAAGGCAAAGGGGATAAAAGAGAGTGCAAAAATTATAGGGGGATAAGTCTGTTGAGTGTACCTGGTAAAGTGTATGGTAGAGTTATAATTGAAAGAATTAAGAGTAAGACGGAGAATAGGATAGCAGATGAACAAGGAGGCTTTAGGAAAGGTAGGGGGTGTGTGGACCAGGTGTTTACAGTGAAACATATAAGTGAACAGTATTTAGATAAGGCTAAAGAGGTCTTTGTGGCATTTATGGATTTGGAAAAGGCGTATGACAGGGTGGATAGGGGGGCAATGTGGCAGATGTTGCAAGTGTATGGTGTAGGAGGTAGGTTACTGAAAGCAGTGAAGAGTTTTTACGAGGATAGTGAGGCTCAAGTTAGAGTATGTAGGAAAGAGGGAAATTTTTTCCCAGTAAAAGTAGGCCTTAGACAAGGATGTGGGATGTCACCGTGGTTGTTTAATATATTTATAGATGGGGTTGTAAGAGAAGTAAATGCGAGGGTCTTGGCAAGAGGCGTGGAGTTAAAAGATAAAGAATCACACACAAAGTGGGAGTTGTCACAGCTGCTCTTTGCTGATGACACTGTGCTCTTGGGAGATTCTGAAGAGAAGTTGCAGAGATTGGTGGATGAATTTGGTAGGGTGTGCAAAAGAAAATTAAAGGTGAATACAGGAAAGAGTAAGGTTATGAGGATAACAAAAAGATTAGGTGATGAAAGATTGAATATCAGATTGGAGGGAGAGAGTATGGAGGAGGTGAACGTATTCAGATATTTGGGAGTGGACGTGTCAGCGGATGGGTCTATGAAAGATGAGGTGAATCATAGAATTGATGAGGGAAAAAGAGTGAGTGGTGCACTTAGGAGTCTGTGGAGACAAAGAACTTTGTCCTTGGAGGCAAAGAGGGGAATGTATGAGAGTATAGTTTTACCAACGCTCTTATATGAGTGTGAAGCGTGGGTGATGAATGTTGCAGCGAGGAGAAGGCTGGAGGCAGTGGAGATGTCATGTCTGAGGGCAATGTGTGGTGTGAATATAATGCAGAGAATTCGTAGTTTGGAAGTTAGGAGGAGGTGCGGGATTACCAAAACTGTTGTCCAGAGGGCTGAGGAAGGGTTGTTGAGGTGGTTCGGACATGTAGAGAGAATGGAGCGAAACAGAATGACTTCAAGAATGTATCAGTCTGTAGTGGAAGGAAGGCGGGGTAGGGGTCGGCCTAGGAAAGGTTGGAGGGAGGGGGTAAAGGAGGTTTTGTGTGCGAGGGGCTTGGACTTCCAGCAGGCATGCATGAGCGTGTTTGATAGGAGTGAATGGAGACAAATGGTTTTTAATACTTGACGTGCTGTTGGAGTGTGAGCAAAGTAACATTTATGAAGAGATTCAGGGAAACCGGCAGGCCGGACTTGAGTCCTGGAGATGGGAAGTACAGTGCCTGCACTCTGAAAAAGGGGTGTTAATGTTGCAGTTTAAAAACTGTAGTGTAAAGCACCCTTCTGGCAAGACAGTGATGGAGTGAATGATGGTGAAAGTTTTTCTTTTTTCGGGCCACCCTGCCTTGGTGGGAATCGGCCAGTGTGATAATAAAAAAAATAAAAATATATACGTATGTATATATATATATATATGTCGTGCCGAATAGGCAGAACTTGCGATCTTGGCTTAAATAGCAACGCTCATCTTGCCATATAAGACAAGCGAAAATTTGTGTATGCAATAATTTCGTCAAAATCATTCTGAACCTAACGAAAAAAATATATTTCATTGTGTTTGTTTAGTATTAAATTACCGTAAACGTATTTAAAATATATTTAGTTGGTTTAGGCTAAAATAAATTGCTCTTGTTATAATAAGGTTAGGTAAGTTTTCTAAGATTCTTTTGGTGCAAAATTAAAATTTTTTACATTAACATTAATGAAAAAAATATATCTTTAAACGTATAAGAGAAAATTTTAGAAAGGACTTAATTTTAAATGAGTTCTTGCTAATTGACCAGTTTTACATATTCGGCACGACATACATATATATATATATATATATATATATATATATATATATATATATATATATATATATATATATATATATACGTATGTATATATATATATATATATATATATATATATATATATATATATATATATATATATATGTATGTCGTGCCGAATATGTAAAACTGGTCAGTTAGCAAGAACTCATTTAAAATTAAGTCCTTTCTAAAATTTTCTCTTATACGTTTAAAGATATATTTTTCTCATTAATGTTGATGTAAAAATTTATAATTTTGCACCAAAAGGAACTTAGAAAACTTACCTAACCTTATTATAACAAGAATAATTTATTTTAGCCTAACCCAACTAAATATATTTTAGATTTGTTTACAGTAATTTAATACTAAACAAACACAGTGAAATATATTTTTTTCGTTAGGTTCAGAATGATTTTGGCGAAATTATTGCATACACAAATTTTCACTTGTCCTATATGGCAAGATGAGCGTTGCTATTTAAGCCAAGATCGCAAGTTCTGCCTATTCGGCACGACATATATATATATATATATATATATATATATATATATATATATATATATATATATATATATATATATATATATATATATATATATATATGTCGTGCCGAATAGGCAGAACTTGCGATCTTGGCTTAAATAGCAAAGTTCATCTTGCCATATAGGACAAGTGAAAATTTGAGTATGCAATAATTTCACCAAAATCATTCTGAACCTAACGATAAAAATATATTTCACTGTGTTTGTTTAGTATTAAATTACTGTAAACAAATCTAAAATATATTTAGTTGGGTTAGGCTAAAATAAATTGTTTTTGTTATGATAAGGTTAGGTAAGTTTTCTAAGATTCTTCTGGTGCAAAATTATAAATTTTTTCTTCAACATTAATGAAAAAAATATATCTTTAAACGTATAAGAGAAAATTTCAGAAAGGACTTAATTTTAAATGAGTTCTTGCTAATTGACCAGTTTTACATATTCGGCACGACATTATATATATATATATATATACGTATATATAGTGTGTGTGTGTGTGTGTGTGGTGCCGAATAGGCAAAACGTGCTATTTTGGCTTAAATAGCAACGCTCTTCTTGCCGAATAAGGTAAGCAAAAATTTGAATATGCAATAATTCCGCAATCATTCTGAATCTAATGAAAAAAATATATTTCATTGTGTTTTTTATTAAATTACCGTAAACTTATCTAAAATATATTTAGTTCTATTAGGCTAAATTAAATGGCGCTTGTTATGATAAGGTCAGGTAAACCTTCTAAGGTTCTTTTGGTACAAAATTATTAATTTTTACATTAACATAAATGAAAAAATATATCTTTAAACGTATAAGAGAATTCTTTAGAAAGGAGTTAATTTTAAATGAGTTCTTGCTAATTGACCAGTTTTACCTATTCGGCACGACACACACACAAAATCATAATGTATGTGCTTTCAAAATTTTACAGTTTATTGCCTATTCTATTTATGTCTACTGCTGTTTATATCAACTATAGTGCTACCATCCACAGAATGGTAATAGAAAGCAGAATAAACTAGCCACTGCCGTCCACTGGATAGCAAGAGGGAGCACAATAAACTAGCCACTGCCGTCCACTGGATAGCAAGAGGGAGCACAATAAACTAGCCACTGCCGTCCACTGGATAGCAAGAGGGAGCAGAATAAACTAGCCACTGCCGTCCACTGGATAGCAAGAGGGAGCACAATAAACTAGCCACTGCCGTCCACAGAGGGGTCAACATATATCCAGCACAAGGTCACCAACTCGATTGCATACACATTGATAAAACAACAAAAATAAAAGAGAGAGCGCCTATTGTGTTTATATTTTAATTAAAACAAACAAATTGAATGTTCTAGTGATTCATGCGCTAACTGCTGCAAAAAATAAAATATTGAAATAGAATATTTCCCTTTACTTCATGTAACTTTTCTGCTGTAAAAAAATAAAACTATATAAAATGCATAAATATATGCTTCCGTAATGAAAAATAACGAGTAATTTGGCATAAAACATTAAGCTAGTTTTAGTCTGCGTTTTCTCTATGTCAGCACTTCACAAATACATTAAACCTCATCAGTATTTCACAACTGAACAGTCTGCCGAATAGAACCTCGGTACAGCGATCTTCACTACTGTTACCTGTTTATGACCCCAGGGAAACGATGATCCGACACGGCCCGGTTGAAGACCTGACCTAAATCGGAAAGGAAATACTATTAAGAGAATTGGAACTATTAAGAAACACAGAAATGAAAATAACTATATGCGATATTGATTGCAAGTAGAAGTTTGTACTTAATTAACTACCGTTCTTCATGTTTGTGAGACGAGTTGTAACATTTACGAAGCGCTAAAATCCGTTGGTACTCGTTAGTAACATTCAGTTACCTTAAAAAATACTACTATCAATACCAGTTTGCTACTATCTCGAGTAATTTACTATCTATTGCACATGATAATCACAATATAATCAATACAATTTCAGGCCCATTAATCAAGCCCGCCCTCGCAAGTTCTTTGTCGATATTTCACATATTGTCTTAAGCAATTTTCTCGACTTATTTTAGTCAGTCCTAAACATCTATAATTCATTAAAAGGCATAGGCTATAAATCAATGTAAATTCTCACTTTTGGCCGAAAAAATAACTTGCTGGATTCGTACGGCAGTCTATACTCGTATGTTAGTGAGAGGCAAAGAGCAGTAGTTCTGCTAGAGTGTAAAACTTCTAACAGTCTTCCCACATGAAACAAAATGGTAATGTGGTCAAGTATGGCTTTCCTATTTTGTGAGCCTTAATTTCTCACTTCTCAAATCTCTCTTAGCATTTGTAACTTTCTTGTCTTTGCTATTCCTTAACACATTATATATTCTGATAGATCTAAACAGATGTCGACTGGCAGGGCTGCACCTACTCTTGTTGCAACCTACCTAGATAAGAATCACAGCAAACTTGTTGAGTGAGGCAGAAGAGCTGGTCTTCTAAATTGCAAACTGATTTGTTATCCTAATGACACTAAAGCTAATTCATGACAATGATTTTGACTCCATCATTATATAGTTTATATATCTCCAGAGAATGAATTACTGATACACAATAAAGCTGATAAGTTAGACAAAGTATTTTGAAGGAAGAAGTTGAATTAACCTGTCTGCATCAAGCATTAGAAATGATACTTGGAGAGAAATAAATAATAAATATGAATGTCATAGAAATACAATTAGAAAACTGAGATTTATAACTCATTATAACATGAATGTAGATCAGCACATTAACGGAGGAACTTGCAATGCGAACAGACTGATGTAGCTTGGTAAAAAGTACTTCCGGCAGTTTGGTAGACGCAGAGATAATCACACTTACTGCAGATTACGTCAGCCTTATGGTCACTTTCTTGAGAATATGCGACTGGCTGTCCACTTGTTGAGGAATACAGAACTAGACAGTATTAATAACCAATGTGATATGTAAAGATATTTTATTAATGAAAATAACATAAAAGAGCTTTTGATCAAGTAGCCCAAATCTGCTATTATCATGAACTATAAATTACAAATATTTATTCAGGTGTACTCCTGTTAATCCTTTTGGGGCCTAGTTCGTAGGCCTCTTGTGTTGTATCCGTATGTTCTTGCCGTGCCGTCCACAGGGCGGATATGGGGAAACAATAACAAACCACTTCGGCGGTAAAATCTATATTAATTTTCACAACTTCAGCCTAACTTTATACTAAAAGTTCCTTTTCGGTACTAAATCCACTTCACCAGTTTTGGCACCTGTATTTTTCCTTTTCTATGTTCATAATTTACATTATCAAAATACCCTTCGCCCTCTGAATTTTTAATTTGTATTTCGCTAATTAATTCACTTCGAACTCACCGGGAACAGATATTTCCAGAGTTTATTTTAATTGCCACTCGTCTAGTTGATGCTTGCTAGTCATAATCAGAGAGGCTTCAGAACAACATGATTTGTATTCACCTTGGTGTCACTGTAAAAACATCCGCTTCAACGTGCCCCAATACACAAAGTTCCTATTATGAATCCTCGCTCCAGCTTGCTCCTGTTTTAATGCTCGTCTCTTCCAGTACATTATCAAATGTTCTATCTTCAGACTTGACCTTTGTCTGCACATATCTCAATGCCTTCATCGGCTTTTTCCTCATTCCATACTTTAAAAAGGTTTTTAATTTGTGGAGTTACAATATGTTCCAACCACGGTACTGTAACTTATTCAAAGGCATCTTTAACGAGGGGCCACTTGTCACTTGACTATGCATATATCTCCACCACCTACCTCCTGCTGGCTCAGGATCAAAGTATTCTGGCTTTGCCTCATTTCTACAGTGCCAGACGCGTCTCTCAAGAAACGCTATATATTAACTACAGTTCCACATGAGCATATCAGGATTTTCACGATACCTGTATGTCTTCTGTGCAGTTTCTGGCATTGTTCATTCTGGCAGAACATTATTTGTCTGACCTATTTTTCGAATTAGGAACAATTAAATGTGGTTAACTAGCTAACCCTCTTCTCATTTTCATGTAGTTAACTTTTTTGTGTAAAATTCCAAGATCCAGAGCATCCATAGCAAGTAGTAGTCTTCTGTGCAAATTTCACCCTTGTTTTCCCGTATTAACCTATGCTATATTGTCACTTAGTGGTCAAGGGAACTAGCGCTGAATAACAGCGCTAGTTCCCGTATACCCCAAAACCCACACACACGCACACATACACAAGTGCTCGCGCACGCACGCACACACACACACACACACACACACACAAACACACACACACACACATGCATGCACATACAACAGGCCTAGTGTCTAATTGACATGTGCCTAGGACTAAATGGTAACTAACACACACACACACACACGGGGCCAGGAGCTTGGACTCGACCCCTGCAACCTCAACTAGGTGAGTACACACACACTGGCCAGATACGAAGATGCTAAGGCGAAGAGTGAGGCTAAGAGACAATTTAAGAATAGCATAGCAACAAAGGCAAAGTCTGACCCGAAACCACTTCACAGCCACGTCAGAAGTAAGATGACAGTAGGGGACCAGGTATTTCAACTGAGAAATGGAGGAGGATAGCTCACGAACGACAAGGAAGTCTGTTAAATGTTGATAAAATGATTCGAAGAGGTCTTCTCAGTGGAAACTGGGGCAATACCAGACAAAAGAACAGGGGGTCACTGACTAGTACTGATGCCATCCACATAACAGGGACCTAGGTAAAGAAGTTTTTGATGGACCTGGATACATCAAAGGCAATGGGACCTGACAAAGTACCACCAAGGATTCTACAATAAGCCAATGGATACAGGACATTTACTAAAAATCTGGAAGACTGCAAATATGGTCCCTATATTTAAAAAAGGGAAACGGGAAGCATTAAGGTGCACGTCAGCTCCCCTGTCTTCTAATATGTTATTTTTCCCCTATATTAGGAGATATTAGGAGACAGGGAAACTCAGATCAGTTTCACTGACATGCATACCTTGCAAGATAATGGAGAAACTTATCGGATGGGACTGATTCAGACATATCCCTGTTTGCTGACGATGTAAAAATAATAAGGAGAATGAAAACAGATAAGGACAAGGAAAAGCTACAAATGAATCTAGACAAATTGCAAGAATGGTCAGATAATTCATTGCTCGAATTCAACTCCAGGAAATACAAGGTCATGAATATTGAGGAGGAGCAAAAAGACCGGAAACGGGGTATTGACTAAGGGGACAGAGACTGCAGACTTCATTGTAGAAAAAGACATGATAATACAAAAAATTCTCAGGGGATTCGATAAGGTAGACAAGACTAGGCTGAAGATTGAGACACTTATGCAACATATGGGAATCTTTATTCAGGAAACGTTTCGCCACACAGTGGCTTCATCAGTCCAATACAAAGTAGAAAGGCGTAAGGAGAGGAGGAGTTTGAGGTAACCAGTCTCAGTCTTCAACTTGTAGGTTTTTCAAACCATTCATCACAACTATCATACACTGCAGCATCATGGGATCTTGTTACAAAGAATTCTTCAACACTTGTCCAACCTTTGGACGAAGACCTACTTCGACTAGTGGATGATACCACTATGACCCCACCTGCTCCTGCTTCGCCTCACCTCACTACAGTACATAAGCCACGTCTACGGCCCTATGGTGTACATTCTACAAGATTGGTGGACTGAACACATCGACTCCAGGCTGAAGGACTGATTACCTCAAACTCCTCCTCTCCTTACGCCTTTCTACTTTGTATTGGACTGACGAAGCCATTGTGTGGCGAAACGTTTCCTGAATAAAGATTCCCATATGTTGCATAAGTGTCTCAATCTTCAACTTGTCGGTTTTTCAAACCATTCATCACAAGATGAATGAATGTTGGAGAGTCAAGACACGGAAACTCCGGGACCCTGCTGGAAGTTATATTCACAGGTGAGCCACAGGGATATTAAGAAGCATATTTTCAGTCTCAGAGTGGTCGAGAAGTGTAATGATCTTGGTAAGGAAGTGGTGGAGGCAAGCTCTACCCATGGTTTAAAGCTCAGGTACAAGAGGGCCCATGAGGCTAAGTGGGAGTGAATCTGAAGAGTGGCAAATTAAAAGGTAGGACCAGGATCTGAAAATCGACCCCTGTAACTATAAATAGGCGAGTACACACAAAAGTGCCTTGGACAACCAGCAGCACACACAAAAAAGAAAGAGAACCAAGTGTCTATCGACAACTGTCTTTGACAATCAGTAACTATCACACTCGAGGCCAGGAGTTATCAGATTCACTCCCTTTGACAACTGGTACCTAACACCAGTAAAATATCTAGCAAGTTAAGACGTATTCACACAACAGGAGATTAAAAGAACAGATACAGGCATTCACAACAATGTATCACCCACTAAAAAGCATAGCATTAACACCACCGACAGGATCACTTGCAAGCTTACTTGTCTTCAAACAGCAGCAATATCCGTATTGTAAAAAGAAAGACATGATGAGTCACTGTCTCGCAGAAAGACAGTAGACGGGACAGATGATTAAACACTGAGAATGGACCAGTCGACGATGAACAATTCATATTTGTGTGTGTGTGTGTGTGTGTGTGTGTGTGTGTGTGAGAGAGAGAGAGAGAGAGAGAGAGAGAGAGAGAGAGAGAGAGAGAGAGAGAGAGAGAGAGAGAGAGAGAGAGAGACAGACAGACAGACAGACAGACAGACAGAGACAGAGAGAGAGAGAGAGAGAGAGAGAGAGAGACAGAGAGAGAGAGAGAGAGAGAGACAGAGACAGAGAGAGAAAGAGAGACAAGAGAAGCGACAATAGCATCCAGGCCCCGGGAGCCAACGTTTCCCTCAAGCTTTCTTCTCAAGAGTCACTAAAGCGAACAGCTTGGGCAGGACCGCAACTGCCGTCGGTAAATGCGCGCCCTGGTCCTCTCTCTGGCACAAGGAAACCACTTTTACACTAGTGCGAATCCCTCCTTTCCTGCGGGAAGGACCTACCTTTCCTGTGAGAGACCTCCCTTTCCATTGAGAAACCTATTTCCAGGTCAAGAGAGGCCCTTTTTTTAGTAAGCGAGACTTCCCTTCCCAGTGGACAGGACCTCTCCTTCCCAGCGAACGAGAGAGGAGAATTCCAGCTGAGCGCGTTGAGGCCTGGACATTCGAGCTGGATATTAAATTATTTCAGACAGACTGGCAGTCAAGTTAACAGACAGACAGACGGCCAGATTCCCGCATCATAACACTGCCTGCATTAAGCAGGTTAAGGAAATGTGCGGTGGTTACCTGCCTTTGTTCTTGACGTCCATGGACTGGCATCAGCTTCCTGAATTTAATTTTATTGATATTTAACACCCTGATGATGATCCAACAATATTCGACAAGACTGATGATGCCTGCTTAAAATTATATATATACGTATGTCTTTACGTGCGGCGTCTTATGCACACAAGGGAGGAGCAAGAAACTCTGAGCGCCCATGGTTCAACAGGCGATATAACGAAGAGGGGGAAGGAAATAAAAAAAAAAAAATTGAGAACTCTTTAATACGAAAAACTTCACACTATCATACTCTCTACATAACATACCACACCATTCAATACAATCACACCAAGTTAAAATTTTCTGCAACCATTAAAAAAAAATACACGAACTTTACAACACTATCAACGATTTGATCACTAAATTCACGGCGGCACAAGTTTGCATACTTGGAATATGCTCGTTCATACCCAGAATCTTGTCATATCCTGGGCACCACTTGAATTACATTTTTTTTGCCTTTGTGGATAAGGAAGAGAAAAAAATAAATGATAAATTATGGAAAAGGCACAGAGCAAGCCAACCGACTAATAGAAAACGGAACGAGGAATAATTACACCAGAACCAGGAGGAAGTAAGGCGTTCGGAAATAAGCGTCAAAAACATCCTGAGTGAAAGCCACAATACTTACCTCAAGACACGACTATACAGTATATCTAGGATAATACACAATATTTATGGGGAGACAGGGAACAGTAAAGCATTGCAGAAGTATATATGACAATAAAGGACGAAGTGTTAAGACTAAAAAGAAAGGGGGGGGGGGAGAACAACGGAAAATAAGTATAAAACAAACTAAGCAGATGCTTCCAAAGCATATACACGACTGAACACGTTACACTACAAGAACAGAGAAGGAAAATGACCAACGGAAGAGAACTTTTCTCTGCATTCTTAAATAGAAAATTAATCACTGAAATGGCACAACAACCAGGAAGGGCTCAAATGCATCGTCACCATTTATAGAGGAGCTGAATTACCACACACAGAGAACACTCAATTACATACCATGATATGTTGGCATTTCATGTAATATGATGGAAAAGAAATTAAGAAAATCTTGTCGACTACCCTGAGGGAACCAGATATATCTTGGAACAACAATGTTGTTTCAGCAACGTTAAATCTTCCCTCACAGGTAAAGCGATCACCAGCAGCTTGACTGGTGATCAAGACGCGATTAGTGGATGGACAATCCAACCTTCATCAACTTTTGCGATGATTTACCCTCGCGGGCTCAGCATTTCCCTACAAACTCTAAGTAGAAAAACATGCCGACTTAACGGAAAAAAAAAAAGAAAAAAAAAAAGAAAAAAGTGGACAACGGAATGATTAAGTAATAAAAAGCAGAGGAAGGTGAGAAGCTGTGTCAGAACAGAGGAACCTCATCAGTACTACAAGGGTACATTAGGAACCATACTAGTTCTGATATACTGTACATCACCGACCTTCCAGGAGGCTTACAAGTTTACATGTCAAACTTAGCAGACTATGCTGTTGATTTTGAGAAGACTATAAACAAAGACTGCAGCAAACGGCAAGATGATCTTAAGCATTACACGAATGATTAAAAAAAAATGGTTGTTTAATTTAATCCAAATAAATATAATGAAAATGGTAGGTGCAAGCAGGCCACGGTCAATCACATTGGTGAATGGAACGCAAAGAAATGCAACAACGAGAAGGACATGGGCGTCTACATTACACAGGAGGCAACTGAAGTAAAAACAAATCTTAAAGCATTAACATTCACACACACACACACACACACACACACACACACACACACACACACACACACACACACACACACACACAGGAGCTAAGACTCGACCCCTGCAACCACAAATAGGTGAGTACACACACACACTCACACTCACACACACACAGGACTTCAAAGATACCTGGACAGGCTGGACACCTGGTCCAGCAACTGGCTTCTCGAATTTAACCCCGCCAAATGCAAAGTCATGAAGATCGGGGAAGGGCAAAGAAGACCGCAGACAGAGTATAGGCTAGGTGGCCAAAGACTGCAAACCTCGCTCAAGGAGAAAGATCTTTGGGTGACCATAACACCGAGCACGTCTCCGGGAGCACACATCAACCAGACAACTGCTGCAGTATATGGGCGCCTGGCAAACCTAAGAATAGCGTTCCGATACCTTAGTAAGGAATCGTTCAAGACACTGTACACCGTGTACGTCAGGCCCATACCGGAGTATGCAGCACCAGTTTGGAACCTACACCTGGTCAAACACGTCAAGAAATTAGAGAAAGTTCAAAGTTTTGCAACAAGGCTAGTTCCAGAGCTAAGGGGAATGTCCTACGAAGAAAGGTTAAGGGAAATCGGCCTGACGACAGTGGAGGACAGGAAGGTTAATGGAGACATGATAACGACATACAAAATAATGCGTGGAATAGACAAGGTGGACAGAGACAGGACAGAGAGGGGACACAGAAACAAGGGGTCACACTTGGAAGTTGAAGACTCAGATGAATCAAAGGGATGTTAGGAAGTATTTTTTCAGTCATAGAGTAGTCAGGAAGTGGAACAGTCTAGCAAGTGATGTAGTGGAGGAACCATAGATAGCTTTAAGACAAGGTATGATAAAGCTCATGGAGCAGGAAGAGAGAGGACCTAGTAGCGTTCAGTGAAGAGGAGGGGCCAGGAGCTGAGTCTCGACCCCTGCAACCACAATTAGGTGAGTACACACTTAAACACACCACATACAACAGGTCAAGTGTCTATCGATAAGTGCCTCTGACAACTAGTACCTACCCACAGCCAGGCATTTAAGAGTTCTCTCTCAATTCGCGCGTACTGTTGCAAGTTGGCAATGCTGGTGCAGGAGTGGCGGAAAATTGTCCTTCCAGTTGAGCGCATTCAATAGAGAGAAGAATGGGAGACTAGCTGGCGATCTGGAGAGAGAGAGAGAGAGAGAGAGAGAGAGAGAGAGAGAGAGAGAGAGAGAGAGAGAGAGAGAGAGAGAGAGAGAGAGAGAGAGAGAGAGAGAGAGAGAGAGGAAGAATAGAGGGGGGGGAGAGAAGGGAATGGAGAAGAAAGGTTGAGAGAAAAGAAAGGAGTAGATAGAGTGGACAACAATGAAGAGGTAGTGGAAGACGAGAGGCCCTAGGCTGGAATCCTGGGTTGAGAGATGGGAAGATATGAGCTAAGTTCCTTCACTTTATTTCCTATGCACTCACATGCTGGGGCTAAGCTTATCATTGAACTTTAATAAGATACAGCTATTAGCTTGCGCAAATACATAAAGGAAAACTCTGGTTCTACTCATGTACATATACAATACTAGTGTAAGAGAGTAGGGAGGAAGGAGAGGCAGCAGAGACAGGGAGAAAGGGAGGGAGGCAAGATGAGGAAGAAGTACGAGGAGGAAGGAAACTGATCGGGAAGGGGATGGGGAAGGTTAGTTGAATTGAGATCTATCTGATCTTAAAAAAAATCCCTAACAAGGAGAAAGCACACCAAAATAACAATGATATATACATAAAAGCTAGAAGGGATTAACAATAAGATGTCAAAAGTCTATACAGTCAGGCTTGGAAACACAAACACGCACGCGCTTGCAAAGATAAAACATCATCTGGCATTCAGTGAGAAAAGGAAAGAAATAAGAAAGACTTTACTTTGGAGCTATCTCTTCCTCAGGAGCAAGAGAGGCGTGAATTTCCCTCGAGTAATACGGATGGACGAGGTCCCTAACCCAGCAGCCACGACACTGAACAAACAATAGTGGCTGTAAATAGAAGGGCATTGCTGGTTCCAACTTCACCAGAGTAGCACCAACAACAGAAGCAACAGCGTCAACAGCATATGAACCCCGCAAAGCCATTATCAGCATCAAAATCTATTATGAGCCACAGCACCATCCCAACTATACAACCAGCATCAAAACCAACACATCATCAACACCACCACCACTACCATTACAGGCGCCATCAACACCACAACAATCATCATGATAACCAACACCATCACCATCAGTACCAACATTAACCCCACACCTCCATCAACAAAGCTAACACAGCCACCTGACCCTGGACTCGAGAGTGTCAACAAAAAACCTGATGTTATCTTGCTTTCCACAGAATCAATGTTGATTCTCGGTTCAAAAGCTTCTATGTTGCTCAAGTGGAGTTCTTTTAGCAATGTTTATCACAGCTTTGCCCTCAGTCGAGGGTAAACTCAGTTCATTGTGGCTGAATGATTACTGGGTCCTTCAACACAAATGCAAGTGAGTGTAATTTTAAAGTAAGAGGAAAGGGGGGGGGCGGAGAAGAAGGGGAGGAAAATGTGGCATTTAAAGTCACTTAATTATTCCTTCGCAGATTTGGTTCGAAAATAAAATATACATAACGACTAATCCCCGAAAGCTTATCAAATCTACGGTGAGTGTTTTGTAATGGGAAGATAAGGTAAACAACCCATGCCATCACAAATAACTGAGAGCTAGCGTATGCTTTTACGAAGAAAATTAACAGTGGTCATTAATGACCTGGCTGTTGTATGTGTCTAGGTTAGGCAATAACAATTTACACCTGTTGCTAAGGAATACAGACGATTCCTAGACAGCACTGCGCAACTACTGGAGCTGGTGTGCATGTAAAAAAGAGCTTGGTTTGTTATAAATTTAAAATAAATTCCAGCTGATTGCACTAGAGTCATTAAGATTTCATTTTACTTTTACAACACCATTCTGATGATAAATTAGACACATGTGCAACTCTTGGGTATCTTTGAGGAAACGTTTCGACACACAGTGGCTTCATCAGTCCATACAAAGGAGAATCTTGAAGAACAGGAGAATGAGGTAATCAGTCCCTCATTCTCCTCTTGTTCTTCAAGATTCTCCATTGTATGGACTGATGAAGCCACTCTGTGGCGAAACGTTTCCTCAATGAAGATACCCAAGAGTTGCACATGTGTCTAATTTATCAACGTGTCGGTTCTCTGAACCATTCATCTACAACAACACCATTCTAAAATACCTTAGTCCCCAAAATGGGGATTAAAGAAAACAATATACACAATTATATAAAGACAAGTAAAATTTGCTAAGCCTAGCTTACAGCAAACTGTAAACCACACGGCAAATCAAAGTTAAATGCCCATATCCTGAACACACCTAAAAAAAAAAGTGTGCCTCAAATTATGCTGTTACCCTTATATTTCTCTCTAATTTATCCGAAACTATTTCACAAAGGATTAGTGCCTGGAGATTCACAACAGAAATACATGTAGTACCAATAACAATATATCTATGGACTATTACGTCATCTCTGCTGGCTAGTTTTGGCATTAAAATTTCATCTATTTTGTGATGTTCAGGAAACGAACCTATATTAATGAAAACAAGAGATGGTCGACTCAACCGAAGCTTCTCACACTAACTTGACAAAAGAAATTAAATGTTACTCCCAAATTCCAAATACTAGCTGAACAACAGATATAAGAGAAAGGACACCGCCGCCAGAGTGTTGAGTAGCATGCAGTCATACTCTCTCTTCACACGGAAGAGGCCTGTGATATGATGTAATAATATTGACTTGGTTTTGTTATATAATGGTTTTTAATCCATTACTGATGTAGTAACGTGATTCCTGATGAATTTCCAGTTATGCTAGCAGATTATTAGGGGATCGCGAAATCCGTAGGGGTTATACAGCGCCAAGGGAATGGGAGGAAATGGGAAGTCAAATCTAATTCCTTGGGTCAAGATCCCTTCACAAGCGTCAGGGAAGCTCCCTAGCGGAGCGCTACCTGAAGATTCTTTGAGATCGTCATCACGATGTGCACAAACCTCGCTAACACCACGCTACACTAATACTCTCCGCTTCTCGTTTTTGAAAGCAACATTTAGCTTGCTCATTTACAAAATCCCATCACTACACAGTTTGTCCAAACATATGTCAGTATTAGGACATATGTCAGTATTAAGGGCTCTGGTGGCCTGGTGGTTAACGCTCTCGCTTCACACGGTGAGGGCCTGGGTTCGATTCCCAGCCAGAGTAGAAACATTGGACGTGTTTCTTTCCACCTGTTGTCTATGTTCCCCATCAGTAAAATGGGTACCTGGGTGTTATATGTCAGTATTAGTAATGTAGTACAGTGATGTAATATGGGCGTCCCGTATGTTGCCGTTGGGAGTTATGGCTGTGTAATAAATATTCGAGTATGAATTAAGTTTGAAGGAAGAGCAGGACTCCCATACTACGCCACTGTTCTACATTACTGATAGTTAAGGCAACAGCCTCATGCTAAGCAAAATGACTGACACAGCAAAGCCAACACTAGTCAAATCTATACTCCGAGTTCTTGGAATTAATTGCTTTGAGGACGTTGAGCTCTCAAAGCGGCCTTGGCTTTCATTGTGGCATGTGTAGGAACATGAATGTGAAGTCCAGGCCGGATTCAAGTTCTGAACTGCCCACAATAGTGAAGAAAAGAGACCCGTTGCCAAACAATCTTGCTGAAGCACTCATAAAAATGGTACGTGATACTGAAAAGTAACTGGAAAAAAATACACAAAATGATCAAGAAGTGACCAAGGTCCCAAGACCAAAATGTTTCCAATAACAGTGAAGGGTCCTAAGACCAAAATGTTTCCAATAACAGTGAAGGGTCTTAAGACCAAAATGTTTCCAATAACAGTGAAGGGTCCTAAGACCAAAATGTTTCCAATAACAGTGAAGGGTCCTAAGACCAAAATGTTTCCAATAACAGTGAAGGGTCCAAAGAGCAAAATGTTTCCAATAACAGTGAAGGGTCCTAAGACCAAAATGTTTCCAATAACAGTGACCACTGTCCCAAGACCAAAATGTTCGAACAACATGTGCTAGTGCTTGCAGTTTGTTTCTTCTTTCAACTACTTGATCTAAATAACTTCAGACCGACACATTGTCCCAATAAAAGCGTGTCCTGCTAAGTGTATTTCCTTCACCACCTCCACTCTCATCATTTAGAATTTTTTTAGACTGACAACTGATTATTTTTTTAACACTTCGACCGTCTTCCACAGAGTTACGGTGACCCGACAAGAAAACACTCACTCATTTACTGTCTTGTCAGATGGGCCTTGACAGACATCATATTTCAGATGACCCTCCAAACTACAATATCCCCACTCTTCCTCCAAAGTGCAGGTACTGTACTTACCACCTGCAGGATTATACGTCCCGCTAACGGGCTTCCCCTGAATCCCTTCATAAATGCTACCTCGGTCACGCTTCAACAGTATATTAAATCGAGGCTATACTCACTCCTAACGCTCAACACAATCCTGTTGGATGTTCAACAGACCTGTGTGAGTCGAGGTGCGCTTAGGGAACTGAAGATAATCAGGTTTGAACAAAGAAAAAGTAACGTAGCTTCGCTTCCACTCAACGCTATCAAGGTACCACTCTGTATTTACCTACCTGCAGGGTGTTCGGAGGTCACCCTCCAGGTGGCAAACGGGGGAGGGGGGGGGAGAGGGGTAAAATGAAAGCGACTTCGGAATGGGAGGGACTTAGATTTGATCCGAAAAAGGGGAGTGTAGGACCAATTCCTAGGATCACGAGCCCTTCGTCAGCATCAGGTACCTTCCCTTGAAGGGATGAATTTTAAGAAAAAATAAAAAAAGTTGAGCATAATAAGCCTACAAATTCAATAAATGCATTCTAATTGTAATATATACAATGTAAAGGTCCATAAAAGCAAACCATACCACGGGTGGGGTTTGAACCCGCGGTCAGAATCTCAAAACTCCAGACGGTAGCGTTAGCCACTGTAATAGTAATGGAAATAGTAATGCCTATAATCTACAGTAGTTAATACAAATAAATATAGAATGAGTAATAACCATGGAGGAGTTCTCCCACTAGATGACGTGTCATAAAACACTTTAATTATATAAACAGAAGTATTTTCAGAAGCCTAATATTAATACTGACAATATTAATATTGACAAAAATATTAATATTGACAAAAATATTAATACTGACAATAATAATATTGTCAATAATATTAATACTAACAATATTAATACTTACAATAATATTAATACTAACAATAATATTAATACTAACAATAATATTAATACTAACAATAATATTAATACTAACAATAATATTAATACTAACAATAATATTAATACTAACAATAATATTAACACTAACAATAATATTAATACTAACAATAATATTAATACTAACAATAATATTAACACTAACAATAATATTAATACTAACAATAATATTAATACTAACAATAATATTAATACTGACAATAATATTAATACTAACAATAATATTAATACTAACAATAATATTAATACTAACAATAATATTAACACTAACAATAATATTAATACTGACAATAATATTAATACTAACAATAATATTAATACTAACAATAATATTAATACTAACAATAATATTAATACTAACAATAATATTAACACTAACAATAATATTAATACTAACAATAATATTAATACTAACAATAACATTAATACTAACAATAATATTAACACTAACAATAATATTACATGAAAGAAGACAAACATGGGCTCCCGTAGAAAGAATACTTTCTTTGTTAGGTATAAAATTTCATTTCAAAGACTTATGAAGAAAAGACACAGGAGCAGCCTACAACCCTGTCACACAGCCCTGTCACACAACCCTGTCACACAACCCTGTCACACAACCCTGTCACACAACCCTGTCACACAACCCTGTCACACAACCCTGTCACACAAACCTGTCACACAACCCTGTCACACAACCCTGTCACACAACCCTACCAGCTTGTGCCCACCCCACAACCCTGCCAGCTAGTGCCCACCCCGCAACCCTGCCAGCTAGTGCCCACCCCACAACCCTACCAGCTTGTGCCCACCCCACAACCCTACCAGCTAGTGCCCACCCCACAACCCTACCAGCTAGTGCCCACCCCACAACCCAGCCAGCTAGTGCCCACCCCACAACCCTACCAGCTTGTGCCCACCCCACAACCCTACCAGCTAGTGCCCACCCCACAACCCTACCAGCTAGTGCCCACCCCACAACCCTACCAGCTAGTGCCCACCCCACAACCCTGCCAGCTAGTGCCCACCCCACAACCCTGCCAGCTAGTGTCCACCCCACAACCCTGCCAGCTAGTGCCCACCCCACAACCCTACCAGCTTGTGCCCACCCCACAACCCTACCAGCTAGTGCCCACCCCACAACCCTACCAGCTAGTGCCCCCCCCACAACCCTACCAGCTAGTACCCACCCCACAACCCTACCAGCTAGTGGCCACCCCACAACCCTACCAGCTAGTGCCCACCCCACAACCCTACCAGCTAGTGCCCACCCCACAACCCTACCAGCTAGTGCCCACCCCACAACCCTACCAGCTAGTGCCCACCCCACAACCCTACCAGCTAGTGCCCACCCCACAACCCTACCAGCTAGTGCCCACCCCACAAACCTACCAGCTAGTGCCCACCCCACAACCCGACCAGCTAGTGCCCACCAAACAACCCTACCAGCTAGTGCCCACCCCACAACCCTACCAGCTAGTGCCCACCCCACAATCCTACCAGCTAGTGCCCACCCCACAACCCTACCAGCTAGTGCCCACCCCACAACCCTACCAGCTAGTGCCCACCTCACAACCCTGTCACACAACCCTACCAGCTAGTGCCCACCCCACAACCCTGTACCAGCTAGTGCCCACCCCACAACCCTGTCACACAACCCTACCAGCTAGTGCCCACCCCACAACCCTACCAGCTAGTGCCCACCCCACAATCCTACCAGCTAGTGCCCACCCCACAACCCTACCAGCTAGTGCCCACCCCACAACCCTACCAGCTAGTGCCCACCTCACAACCCTGTCACACAACCCTACCAGCTAGTGCCCACCCCACAACCCTGTCACACAACCCTGCCAGCTAGTGCCCACCCCACAACCCTGTCACACAACCCTACCAGCTAGTGCCCATCCCACAACCCTGTCACACAACCCTACCAGCTAGTGCCCACCCCACAACCCTGTCACACAACCCTACCAGCTAGTGCCTACCCCACAACCCTGTCACACAACCCTACCAGCTAGTGCCCACCCCACAACTTTGCCTCACAACCGTACCAGCTAGTGCCCACCCCACAACCCTGCCTCACCACCCTACCAGCTAGTGCCCACCCAACAGCCCTGTCACACAACCTTACCAGCTAGTGCCCACCCCACAACCCTACCAGCTAGTGCCCACCCCACAACCCTGCCTCACAACCCTACCAGCTAGTGCCCACCCCACAACCCTGTCACACAACTCTACCAGCTACTGCCCACCCCACAACCCTACCAGCTAGCGCCCACCCCACAACCCTGCCTCACAACCCTACCAGCTAGTGCCCACCCCAAAACCCTGCTTCACACCCCACCAGCTACTGCCCACCGCACAACCCTACCAGCTAATACCCACCCCACAGAACTCACCAACTGGTGCCGCCTGCTGCAGCTGGCTACTCCCTCATATCAATATCACTATGCAATAGAGGAGACCATCTGGATTTCACGCCTGGCTGGCCGCGGCCGCCTAGTCAGCACTAAGCTGCTGCCAAATGTTTTGGTGATAAGAGGCTTGCTTGGAAGCCTATACTAGCACGATGCTGAGTGACTGTATGACTACGGTGCTCTTCTCAGCTATGTGGCATTCTGTACTCTCACTCTGTACTCTAAGATACACATCTGTGTATGAATACCGAGATGCACGTGAATACTGACTGCGAGTTGCATTTGTATATACATTGAACTGTATATATCTAATGTATATACACTCGGAGGTGTATATACTGCAGTGCACATACAGTGTGAGGTGTATATATTTGTATATACAAGCCGAGGGGTGTATATGCACCGAGAGGTATATATCCGTGTATATACACTGAGTTTAATATCTGTGTTACAGAATATTGTTGATAGCGTGCGGGTGAGAAGCGGTCTTAATGACACTAGGGCAGTCGAGTAACTTTGAACATAACAAAGCATGCATTTCGAAGCCACCTTCCTATGGACCAAGCTAACAAACTCAACAAAGCGTTGACTCCATATTACCTCACTGGGAAGGCGCATTACCTTGTTTCTTCTCATACTTGTTCTCCCTCATTTATTCAGACAAGCATCTATTTGCTTTCTCCCTTTAACCCTTCCTCCTTTATTTCATCATTCATACTCTCTCTCCTTCCCTTCCGCCACAAAGAATAATTAATTAAATAAATTATAAGTTTTCCAATGAAATTACATTAAAAGAATTTCTGACATAGTCAATCGACTGCGAAATTCCCAGCTATTGCCTCAAATAACTTTTTACAAAACTTCTGTGGCCTCAAAGAGCCCCTTTGAAAGCTAAGAATACTATAAAAATCTCAGTTTGCATTGGAGGACCTTGGAGCACAAATTTGTTACATCTGAGTGGTATTGGTAAGAAAATTTATATAAAACATTTTTATATAAATTTTATGTAGTTAATTCATAGGCTCTTTCACTCCTCTCAGCGAACAATAAAATCTCACACTAACTTAGGGTGCTAGACAGCAACCATTCACAAAGGTACTACCATTCTTTCGTAAGTGCAAAATGGAAGCCTCTTAAAAGTCTTGCCTTTTAGCAAGATTGTGGGTCATTTCTTACTGGCAGAAATAACGAATAGAAGAATATAACGATATTTTAAGTTATATTCTTCTACTTGTATTGTAATGTGTTCCGTGCGAGGTGCGCCTAGAAACGGGAACTATTAGAACCATCACTCATAAAGCAGTATCTAATTTTAACATTATAAAAGGGCAGTTAAATCAGATTTAACTTCGATTTTTTTTATATAAGACAATACCAGCACCAAGCCTGATATTTAATGTCGAATCTCTGCTATTACCAACCTATCTACTACCAGCAAGATTCTTCACTCTACTTCCAACTCCGCATCACCACACTTCACCTACATTAGTTCTGGTTACCCCCTACTACCACACATAACATTTGCATAATGGGCCTCTCCACTCATGTATCTACTGAAGAAGACTTCATGTCTAGATCGAAAAATACACACAATCTATCACTAGTGTTTCTATCGCCTTGTGATTACTGACCTCTCACATGTAAGAAAGACTGGAAAAAGTTGTGAACTTCTCTTTCGTCACGAATCACAATGCCTGCAAGTTATATTTTCAATCAGAATGGGAATACGTACATCCTCTCACATAGCCTTGCCAGCCTTCTTCCTTTAATGGACCCAACGAACTGGTGAAACAAATTTCCCCAAAACATACAAGCAGCTCAGAAAGGAAGGCCAAGCAAAGCTGTACCAGAGGCACCAGCCAGCAGGATACTATCTCAGCCATGACAAGAAAAGCATCTGAAACAATAGCTTACAAACAATCTACATGGAACAGCCTTACTATAAAAAAAGACTTTCAGTGATGACAGAGGAGACAAGCTTCCCAATGGAGAAAGCCCATTTCTTAGCTGCGAGTGCACATCACTGGGGATTTTCTTGCAGCAGTTCCTATTTCTGTATCTGACCCACACTGCACTGCAGTGACTCTCTGCCTTGTTGCCCTAATTCGCACTGTATATTTGCAGTAAACTGGCAGTAGAGCAGTATGGTTTGCATAATGCTAATTGTGAGAGTTCCACAGGATAGAATGCAACGACATCATTAAGAGAATTCTTACTACAGCTCAGTATCCAGCCAAAAGGAAAGCTTGATCTCTATTGCCCAGAAATCAAAATATGGCTGCTAGCATACTATATATATGGACGACTTTAAATGAACATATACTCTAGCTGATACATTCAGTCTGTCAGCAGGGGTAATGCTGGTGACCATAGGAAGGCCACAAGCTCAACAATATAATTTGGCCCTTCAATATTGTTTTGTCCTAATAAGTTCGGAGATTCATGGACCCTGAGGAAAAAGAGGTACAAGTTTACAAAGAACTTGGTTCCAAGATAATTTCGACACGACTAGATAGACCCAAGGGCGGCTGCCATCCTATTCCAGTGCCTTAGTGTGGCAATTCATGTGTGGAATGCCTGCTACATCCTAGGTTCCCGTCTGGTTTCTGAGGAGTTTGAAGAACCCCACAAGTTAGGTGTGTGTGTGTGTGTGTGTGTGTGTGTGTGTGTGTGTGTGTGTGTGTGTGTGTGTGTGTGTGTGTGTGTGTGTGTGTGTGTGTGTGTGTGTGTGTCTTAGGGAGAGGAGTGCTGGGAACACAAAAGACGCTGGCTTTAAATAAGGAAGCGAGCAGGCTGAAAGGCTGGCAGCATCTCAAAGGCAAACTGATGTTTGCCTGGCGCGCCAGTCTCCCAGGACCCACACCTTTCACTGCTTCAAGCAGTTTATTTCTCTTCTATTACATCATCAGGCTGTTAGTGGGGATATTTCACGTGCCCTTTATTATTAGTAGAACTTAACATTTATTTATTGGTTTTTCTAAGAACATAATTTATACCGATTTAAAATCAAGATGCATAAACACTAAAAACAACTTTACGAATCATATCCTTGGAATCTTGTCATTTCTTTACATCTTATAAAGATCCGGATCCCGTGCTCAGACATCATTTGGCTGGCTTTCACTCTACTAAATTTAGTCGCGCTGCCGCTGATGACTATTTCATAGGAAATCAATACGATTTTCTCCAAGTATTCTCGCCGGCGGGGGTCTTTCCTTGTTTGTTTACTCGAATTGTCAGTCTGATTGCTTATGCTCAAGAAAACGTTTGATCTCTTTGCTGTTATTTACAATCTTATTGTAAGTGTTCAAGCAAACGTTTGATCTCTTTGCTGCTGCTTTCAACATTATTGTCTGTGCTCAAGCGAACGATTAATCTCTAAGCTGTTCTTACAGTCTTACAGTTTATGTTCTAGTGAACGTTCGATTTCTGTGCTATTGCTTGCAATCTCATGGTTAGTGTTCTTGTGATCGTTTGATCTCTCAGCTCTGTTGTTTATCGTCTCAGTGTTGTAGACCCAGAGAGAGTCTGAACTCCGCTCTACCATACAAACTATAAGCACGCCTTCTTAGAATCATGGTTAGATATTAGCCGAGTTTCCTTTGGACATTCCGTACTATGTACTTCGAAAGTTATTAGTATTTCGCCGTATACACACTCAAACTTTTTTTTTTTTTTGTTAGGGATTAAAGTATTTTGGATTATATTAGTGTATGAAAATTTTTGCGATTGTTAACCACGTGCAGTCGATAGGTTTTAAACCTGACAAACTAGGGACAAAAGGACACAGGCACATACACTTGGGACTTTTTTGATGAATATGTTTCGGTCCTGGGACCAAAGCCCCAAGACCGAACAGACTAGGGCCTTCACTAAGTTATAACTGAGACTAAAGAGCAACTAATGATACAATACTGCTATATTTCGCTCTCCAGGAGCTTTATCACGCCAATACAATGTTGTTATAATATTCATCAGGAGACAGGACAAGTGTCTCTTGACACGGGTCTTCATCATATAGATGACCCGTTTTAGACAAAAAAGAGAAATGCAAACAATAACAAGGAGGGAGCCTGATGAGTTGAAGACGGTGGGGCTAAGTCACGAACATCCTAATATATTATCAACAGCTTTACCAATATTTATACACAACCACTACTGACTCCTGACGGCCAGGTGATGACAACTGACATTTTGTTGACTATTTGATTAAGAAAAAAAAAGAACTACAACCTCCTAGATTAAACAGCGCTACATAGCGGAGGGTTGCTGACGTAAGGGGAATAAAAGTGTAAAGGGGTGGACTAGTGGGCTAAGGGAAAAGATAAAGTTTCAACAAAGAGTGTGGAAATAGCGCAAAGTTTTAGATGAGAAAGACACGGCAGCAGTAATTGGACACTTAATTCAGACATCGTTTCACCTGTACAGCTTGTAAAAGCCTGTTGCACAGATGAAACATTGTCCGGATCAAGTTTACACTAACCGCTATTGTGTCCGTATAATATGCAAAGTCTGAGTTTGTGTAATGCGTCAGTTTCAGTTCAGTTCAGTATACTGAAGGTGAACCTACAGAAGAGAAGTCAGGACACTGGAGAAGGAGAGGACGGAAATGAACCAGACATGCTGGTTGATAAACGGGACGATCAGTCATAAGCTGTTTGACTATTAACAAGACTTGCCACTTCTGGCAGAGAGGCACGAGGCGTCGCTTTACCAGCATCAAGGTAACTCCCACCCCTTAATGGGAGGCGGAGAATCAAGATGGTACAGTGGTTGTTCTTCACTATGGGCCAAGCAGCCGTTGCTTCTACTTTCACAAGTTAAAAAGGCACAAAATGTGTGTTTTAAGGAATTATCTTCAGAGTTAGTAGACACCTGTGACTGATCAACTGCTGTTTCCATGAACATTTTTTAAGTAACTTTTCTCCGTCTACCAAATATTTACCGCCCATCTCACTATAAAAATAATTATCATTATTATTTTGTTATATTACAAATATAAATATACAGTAAAAACGCAAAACCTATATGGATCATTAAGTGGTCTTAACCCCTCGAATCCTAATGAGTATTTCATAAATCTGGCAATAATCAGGTCCCCAATTCAGTTTGGAATACGACCTGCCGGCGCGCAAACATTTAGCAGCAAACAGGCTCTAATTTCTGCATTAGTTAGTGCTGAGTTAGTACGCAGTTCTAAACCTCTATTTGTCAGCCACAAATTGTTTGAACTGTGCTGCCCTGTAATTCACGATTTGTGTGTCAAATAAATTGTCCAGGTAGACTGTTGGTGCTCTTTAGATCAAAGGTATAATACCGATATTTGATGACCAAGAGGTATGTGCAACACCTGGGTATTGTTATCCAGATACCTAGGTGCTGCACAGGTGTCACAGTCAGAGTGATCACGCTTTATCGAAGAACTTGTATAGTTTTCTCTGTAAGTCAGTCGGGGATCTATTCAAAACAATTGGGAACTGTTTTAAATAACCTTTGAATCCTTTGCGCTTGCTGAGTTGCTTCTTAATGAACTTATTGTCACCTTTGCTTTCCACTAACACATTCTGCACGTCTACCGTGCCTCTCACTCTTGAATGGATCAATTTTACTGTGCATTTGTAAAACCGGTACCTCCAGGTGTTGTTAATTATTTCATGTTTTGTCTGCCTTCCAGGGAGTATAATCTGAGGAGGAACTGGCGTTCCAAATAGCTAGGATGTCTGGTATGATATGGTGAAGTATCTTTCAACACACTCTAGATCTACGGTTTCACCTACCTTATATGTGGCTGCGACTGCACAAGAGAGCCCTAGTGAGTACAAGTGCTCTAAAGAGGGAAATTATTGACTTGTCTCTTGTTATAAAGGCTGCTATTTACAACTAGCCTACAAAACAAAGCTGAAACTAGACGACGTTTCGGTTCATCTTCGACCATTATCAAGGACAGACCAAGACGTCTTCTAATTTCAGCTCCAATTTGTGGGTTAGATGAGCTGTTGCAGCTCTTCTCACACACACTTAGCAGTCTCGTAGAGCGAGGTCAAAGCCGCCTAGTAACTACATCTTAAAACACAGTACGTGAAGTAAACAGTCAGGTCCCCACACAGCCTCAGAAAGTCCATCAACTCTAACAACAGTCTTCTGTTAACGGCGTGATTGGATATCTCTTCCAGGTGAGTCGTATCTCCATTTATCACCTGGAGCGGGTGACGCCCCTGGTTCCTCCAGGTGACACCAACACTCCATCACAAGCCTCCAAGAACTCATCCCAACTCGTTCACGATTAGGTTGAGTTTCCACCCTAGATAGCATCTTCGCCTCTGCTCGGTTCCCATAATGATAGTTTCAAAAGGATGAGGAGCATGAAGAGGAGGAGCAGAATGGAGAGAGGTAGGAGGATGAGGAAGAACAGCAGAACGAGGAAGAGGAGGAGCAGGACGAGGAGGAGCAGGACGAGGAGGAGCAGGACGAGGAGGAGCAGGACGAGGAGGAGCAGGACGAGGAGGAGCAGGACGAGGAGGAGCAGGACGAGGAGGTACAGACAAGGAGTAGGACGAGGAGTAAAATCAAAAAAGAGAAGGATAAAAGAGGAAGAACAGAAGACAGTTGGAGAGAGGAACTACAGCGAGGCTTTCCGTAATGTTCCACAGGCGAAACGTTTCAGTAAAGCTGTCTAAATTTGTCTCCCCCCCCCCTCTCCTCTCCCCACTTTTCGGCTCTGAGCCATTTGTCTCCAGGAGAGTAGAAAGTGGAGGAGAAAGAAGAGGAGAAACCTTTTCACAGAGCGACAGATAGAACTAGGAGAGGGCTCGAGTGTGCTACATGGGTGGGATGACCTATCGAATGGGTGTGCGCACGTCTAGATGACTGAGATTACTAATGGGATGACGGTGAGAGGAAGGGTAGGATCGACGACTTTCCTTCAGTAGAAAGGTGTAAGTAGGTGGGCTCGACGACTTCCCTTCACTAGAGGTGTGAGCAGGTGGGATCGATGACTTTCCTTCACTCGAGAGGTGTGAGCGGGTAGGCTCGACGACTTTCCTTCACTAGAGGTGTGAGCAGGTGGGTTCGACGACTTTCCTTCACTAGAGAGGTGTGCGCAAACTAGCTTGGATGTGTTTTTCATTGTATGAGCATAAAAAGAGAGCGTAATCGACTTTTTTCTCCCCTTGCCATAAGCAAGATTACGAGGCGAGTATCGAATTACAGCTAGGAAACAGTGATTGGAAAAAAATAGTGAGAAATGTAGGTGTTTTTTTTCTTTGTGTGTGTGCGTGTGTGTGTGTGTGTGTGTGTGTGTGTGTGTGTGTGTGTGTGTGTGTGTGTGTGTGTGTGTTTGTTTGTTTTCAAGTTTGTGGGATTCATATCCAAAAGTGAGAGTTTGTAAGTCTTGGGAATAAATACAAGAAGTTCCTTGGCTCTTACTCTGAAGGGCTGATACAAGTTAACACAGTTGTTGCTACGCTGTGACCACAGTGTAAGTAGCACTTTGGTCACGGTGCAAGTAGCACAGTGGCGAAGGTGCAAGTAGCACTGTGGTCACGGTTTATGTAGCACTAGCCATGGTACAAGTAGCAATGACTATAGTACAAGCAGCGTTCGCTCAAGTGTACAAGTACTAATCAACATCAGACAACTTTTTCTGTTAAAAACTGAAGTTCTAAATCTAAACTGAGATTCCTGTCCCAAATATATATATATATATATATATATATATATATATATATATATATATATATATATATATATATGCAATAAGATCACAGTAAACAGGTGATTTCCATAGTTCCTTGATAATGTGAGTAGTCACGAACGCGCTTGGAATTTATCTATTCTTTCAGAGTGGTTGTTTTGCATATATGTATATATATATATATATATATATATATATATATATATATATATATAAGAATATTTTTTAACATAATTTTTGATGAGATCCTTAACGGGATTTAGGCCGAGGTTCTAAAAAGGGAATGAGATCCCGGACCCTATATGTTACACATCTTAATGGGATCAGCACAGTTGATCGAGTTTCCAGGTCGGATCGAGGCCGATAAGAGGGAACAAAAAATACACCGAGTATTTTAATCTCTTAAGTTACAATAACAAACTTGAGTTGTGATGTTTTGTGGAGGTATTAGCTAGTGTTAGAGAAGGCATTAGCGTAAGTGTTGGTAGAGGTATTAGTATTAGTGGAGGTATCAACGAGATGAATGAGGGTTAGTGGAGGCATCTGAGAGGTATATAATGGTTGGTGGAGGCAGTAGTAAGATTCTTGCAGCCCCGGGGTCCCTATCCAACTTTCCTTAAAAGTGGCCAGACTAGGTTAGATCAGCACAGAGATCTTATCCTGATGGGAAAGACGGAGAGGCTGTGATGAATCATTTCCCTGAACTAGAGATTCAGATGATATTTCACTTTCATAATTTTAGGCACTACAAAAGACTTATTTTTCCTTGTCTCTCTTGCTATTAAGTAAGTAAGTAAGTAAGTAAGTAAGCAGTGAGATCCCTGATTGTAAGCCTTTATGCACTGAGCTCCTTAATTTTCATCAACCACTAGCATTAAGCTCCCAAATTGTAATTCCCTTTCGAGTAGTGAGCGCCTTAATTGGAAGTCCCCACGAAAAGTGAGCCCCGTAATTGTAAGTAACCGCACGCAGTGAGCTCATTTATATGCTGATGCATAAAAAACTGTAATTAAACTGAGGAATTCTATTGGCCATTTATTTGCAGTTCCAGCCTTGTAGGCTGCCCGATATGTTTCACTATAGTTAAAATATCCAAGTACAATATTTATTTTTCGCTTTCAAGGTTACTTTTCATCAATGGATCCCTAAGGATATTATGTAATCCCTCGTTTATCATATCACACACTCTTTCCTCTCCCAGGTATTATTAAGTTGTGGGCTATATACAGTTAGGGATAACTCGTACTCTTATTCCTAAAATTTCAACATTTTCAGCATTATGGATTTCAATTTCCATAACCTGAAGAGAATCTTTTACCAATATTGCCAGTCTTCGTTTCTTTCCTACTCTGTCTCCTCTCCACACTGAGGAATTTCTGTTAAGCACAACGCCATTTAAAATATGCTTTTTTCCCTTTTTCTCCATTTAACATGATTTTTCATCTATCTTTTAATAGCTTCTTTAAAAAAAACATTTGATGGATTTGAATGGAACTGTTACTTTGTAAACAACTTGTGTGTGGGGGTGGAGGAGGATGACAAGCAGGTTGTCCAACACACATGCCAGCAGGTTGTCTTCACTCCAAAACACACTCCAGCAAGTTACTAACACACTGCAGCAGGTCATACTAACACACTTCCATATACTCCTGCAAGTCACTGCAACAGTTCACACCAACACTGCAATGGGTCACACTAACACTGAAACAGGTCACACCGACACTGCAACAGGTCACACTAACACTGCAACAGGTCACACTAACATTGCAACAGTTCACACCAACACTGCAACAGTTCACACCAACACTGCAACAGTTCACACCAACATTGCAACAGGTCACACCAACACTGCAACAGGTCACACTAACACACACTATAGCAGCCCTTCAGCTCAAAGCTCTCCCCGTACCACCAACTCTGGGAAAGAGTAGGTCATCAAATGCTGTACAATTGAGAGGTATGTTAGTTTGACAAACAAGAATAAAACTGACCTTTTGATGCTGTCTGAAAGCTTTATAAATAACAACGTTTCGCTTGGTTTACCAGCGGATAAACCAAGCGAAACGTGTCATATATAGTATCCATATTGAATTAAAAAAACTGGTAGGTCATAGTATGAGATACCGACACATTTATAGATACAAATGCATTTAAATATTTTATTGACGACATTTCGCCCACACTGCACGGTCACGAACCAGGTCGCTTGGGCGTTGACCGTCGAAATCCCCCTCCAGGTATACACACATTGGGCTTTAAAAAGTCAGTGTGTGGGCAAAACCTAGACACTAATGCATTTAACATTTGTTTCCGTGCAATTAAAGTGCCTTGCTGTTATCAGCGAACCTACACACACACACACACACACACACACAAACACACACACACACACACACACACATACATACACACGCACGCATATACAACAGGCCTAGTGTCCAATCGACATGTACCTAGGGCACAATGGTAACTAACTGACATTCAGGGAAATGTCCTACGAAGAAAGGTTGAGGGAAATCGGCCTGACGACACTGGAGGACAGGAGATTCAGGGGAGACATAATAACGATATACAAAATACTGCGTGGAATAGATAAGGTGGACAGAGACAAGATGTTCCAGAGAGGGGACACAGAAACAAGGGGTCACAATTGGAAGCTGAAGACTCAGACGAGTCACAGGGATGTTAGGAAGTATTTCTTCAGTCATAGAATTGTCAGGAAGTGGAATTGTCTAGCAAGTGATGTAGTGGAGGCAAGAACCATACATAGCTTTAAGACGAGGTATGACAAAGCTCAGGGAGCAGAGAGAGGACCTAGTAGCGATCAGTGAAGCGGCGGGGCCAGGATCCGAGTCTCGACCCCTGCAACCACAATTAGGTGAGTACACAAACACACAACACGAAGCATATTCCTGAATTCCACTTCCTGTAATATATATAAGCCGCCTAATTCAACTCATAATGGCGTCACCATCATCCTCTTACCACGCTTCGGTCCGGCAGATTAAGCAGCTTATGGTAAATTGAGATGCAAATGCGTATTTACGATTTTCCAGCACGTTACGACCTGACCAGTCTCTGATTCGTCTCCCCACCGTTTTTTTTCACATTTCAATGCAAATACTTTTTTATTCGAGAGAGAAAACGTCGAAGATGAGGCCTTTATGGATGTATAAAACATAAGAGAGTAGAAGACACAACAGAAGCGTTTAGTGAAAAGAGGCGAAAGTCGGTGAAAAAGTGAGTAATAGATCAGCAACACAAGAATACTCGGCCGGCTTGTTCCTCTGAAGTGTTGTAAGCTTAACACACAGCAGTGTTGTAAGCTTAACACAAAGCACAATGTTGCCAACTTAACCCAACGGGGCACTCCAGCAGGTTGCAGAAAGTTCCTGTATTCACTAAGATATTTACCTCAACACTTAAAAGAAATATTTCATAGGAACGTTTAAGAAAGTGACACCTCACCTCTTTTTTAATTGTTTTTGTTTTACAAATATATTATTCTTGTTAACTGAACCTGCAACCAATTTGTCAACTCTGAAGAAACAGTGCAATGTGTGTGTGTGTTTCAGAACGAGAGCGTGTTCTCACCTATTTGCGATTGCAGGGGATGAATCTCAGCGCCTGGTCTTGCCACTCAGCTGGGTCGACACAGGGTTCAGTTTCTTCTGGCTGCGTGAGTCCTATCATACCTCTTCTTATAACTGTGCATGGATCCTGCCTCCACCACTTCGCTGTCTAGGTCGTTCCACTTCCTGGTAACTCTAAGGCTAACGAAATATATTTTCTACCTTGGGATTAGAATGTTTAGAGATGAGCCAAACACTCTCATTGCAAATCGTAGAAATAATTACACACGAGACAATGGAAAAAGTAAGACTTACTGGGTGAATATCTGGGATCGACCCAGACATGCAGTCAGGTTACATTACAGAATATATGATCAGGTAATAAAGAAATTGCAGTAACCTTTATATAAAGGGATATTATCCTTGCACGGTCCCAGGGATATTATCCTTGCACGGTCCCAGGAATATTACCCTTGCACGGTCCCAGGGATATTATCCTTGCACGGTCCCAGGGATATTATCCTTGCACAGTCCCAGGGATATTATTTCCGTGAGGTCCCACACCAACCTGTCCTTATTTTACTATGCTAATTTTCTTATGAGATTTCCAGCCTCAATTTCTTAAAGTTTCTAGTAGCTCTGAAAATTACTGTTTTTTTCTTAACGGTTGTTTAAGTTAGGCTAAGTTGGGCTAAGTTAGGTACATAAACCTAGCTAGTGGTTCAGTGACCTAGTAGCTGGGTGGGTATGGTTAGTACTAACCCACCCTAGTAGTAACCAGTCGTCCAGCAGCTAGTTTTCCTAGTAGCTGGGTGGGTTACGGTTACTACTAACCCACCCTAGCAGTAACCATAACAGTGCAGCGGTAGTTCTAGTAGCTGGGTGGGTTATGATTACTAACGCATAATAAGCAAATTGTAAAATAAGCCGCAATACATCTGACAACGAGGTGGTGGAAAATAACCAGGAAACGTTCAAATGTGCGCGATTATGACCGGTGGTGCGAGAATGAGTTGCCCAGAGAGCAGAATAATCCATTCCAGAGAATATATATATATATTGCGTACGAATTGCAACGGCAATAATTTCTAATTCCCTGGAGATTACGTGCATTTTTTCACGAGGAAAAGACACACACATTATGACAATGCTTCTCTCTGTGTTATCAAAGTATGACCTGATAAAACTCTACACAGAGCGAAACATTGTCAAAAGCTAAGCTGGTTCTACAGTTGTTCTTTTCTTCAGTATTGCCGGCAGTACATTTGCATTCTATTTGCTTTTTATTGTGGCTTTCTTTTAGCACCACTACGAACTTAGACCCAGAGGGACAGAGCAGAGGAAAAATCAACATTTTTGGGACACAGGATCTGAGGCAGAGTGACTGTGTGTGTGAATGTATATGTACTCACCTAATTATGGTCACAGGGATCGATTCATAGCTCCTGGTCCCGCCTCTTCACTTGTCGCTACTAGGTTCACTCTCCCTGCTCCATGAGCTTTATTGTGTGTGTGTGTGTGTGTGTATGTGTGTGTGTGTGTGTGTGTGTGTGTGTGTGTGTGTGTGTGTGTGTGTGTGTGTGTGTGTGTGTGTGTGTGTGTGTGTGCGCGCGTGCGCGCGTGCGTGGTGTGTGTAGGATGCCTCTCATCCACTGTGGTTCTTGGCGACGCTTGCTGGTAGGGGAAATAGTGGTGCTGCATCGTGATGGTTGGGGGAGATGGAAAGCATGGTGGTGCTGGTGGCTACCGATGGGGGATGGACAACATGGTGCTGGTGGCTACCGATGGGGGATGGACAACATGGTACTGGTGGATACCGATGGGGGATGGACAACATGGTGCTGGTGGATACCGATGGGGATGGAAAACTTGGAAATGGTGACGTCGTGTACATGTCTTGTTATCCCTAAAATGTTCACAGAGCCTAAACTTGTTTCTTTTTATTTCAGGTTAGGTAAATTAAGAGTTGTTGGTTACGGGAATAATTGATGGTGGTAGTAGGGAGAGAAATACTGATGGTGAAAGCATGAGTTGTGAAAGTGATTGATTGGTAATGAGAGGCACTGCCGACCAAATTGTATACAGAGTTCTCACTCGTCCAGCTGTCGTCAGTTTGGCGCCAGAGAGCATTCTAGTGCATGGTTTACATGACAAAATGTTTGCCATTACCCTGGCAAAGGCCCACATGCAGCACTCCACACACCATACACTACACGCTTCAAACCATACACACACCATACATTACACACTTCACACCAAACACACACCATACATTACACACTTCACACCATACACTACACACACCATACACTACACACACCATACACTACACACTTTACACCATACACACACACACACACACCATACACTACACACACACACACCATACACTACACACTTCACAACATACACGACACGCGTAACTGTAACTCTGAACATACAAATCTGTGGTGGTTTATTCGTCAGGAAAGTGTCTCCTGACGCAGGTCTTCGTCAGAGATTAAGCAATCGCTGTCATATTGTTGAGTATTTGTGGTTAATCATTCGCTGGCTTACTGGATGTCCTACAGAGGTGTAGGCAGCCTACCTGGGGACTTGGCACCTCTTCTACCGCAAAAAGTATATTTCATTTATAAAATGTAGAAAATAGATAAAAAATAATAATAATAATAAATAATAATAAATAATAAATAATAAATGCTGCTTTATTAGTTTATGGAAACGAGATAAAATGCACAAACTTTCAAATTTACATTATCTAGTTTTAAACTCGGAGATTTTATTAACAAATATGAGCCAGCAATCCTCACAGTGCATGTAATTTTGGAAAGAATTAAAAATGATGACACCATAAGACCTGGAATTCGTAACATGCAAAAATTACAGCGCTATGACAACAGAATAATACTGTTTTATGCAAAAAAAGGAACTTGAGTTTAGCTACTATTCAAAAAGGCATTCCTAGAGCTTCAAGACTAGCAAACAAATCAGTAACGTCATAAAGTTTTCTTGCCAAACGAGCTTCCAGTGCCAGAATAATTGAACTGTTTAGCCCACTAGCACCAAGTTAAGCTCAGCATACGTTTTTTTTTTTTTTTATTTTACCGAGAATACTGAAAGAGCGTTTTACCGCTGTACTGTAACTGGAGGAGCGTAAAATATTCGCAGTACAATACACACATCTGGAAATGTAGCGGTAGGATTTATGTGATATATGCTGTTATGTAAGTGAAACGGTAGTAATCGTTTTCTAGATTTACTGAATAAATGCTGTAATTCCTCTACCAGATTCTGAGACACATCTGCACTATATTTACTATATAGATTTCCAGCTTTTTTATTTATTTCATCAATATTCATTACAGGATACTTCCACAAAACATTGAAATTTGACTCCAGCTCTTTTATTTCCTCATACAGCTTGGTCATGTTTTCAATAAGACAGTCCCGAAGATCGTATAAAACAATCCTGAGTTGATTTACTGAACTCTGTCATTTTCTTATCACTTGTTTCACTTGTGAACCTCTTCCTAAGCTTTCGTCTTGTTTCCAGACACTGAGGTTGTTACACTATTATTTTCACCAACAACCTTACATTATGGTAAGATTACATTCCAGGTATTTCTTAATAAACACGATCCTCTTTCAAGTTTTCTAAATTTTTAATCATATGTCTATTGTTGAACTTCTGACTTGAAGACTTTCGAGTCTGTAGTCAATGACTCCTATAACTTTCAACCAAACTGAAGCCATAAAGACGAATTCAACTGATTTCATATATATAAGAATTCCATGCCAAACTGAGCAGCATCAAGCAGTCTAATACACTCATCCTTGGCTGACCAACTTAGGTCAGATTTTATAGAGGAAATGTTCTATTAATCTCGGCTAGTTTGTAATACATAAAATATCTTAGTCCAGGTTCCTGCAGCAAGCACAAGCCCTAGGAAAACAGCCCTCTCTCTTCCCTGACTATGCCTGGTCTTCACATCCGTAATCCCAGGTACAGTCATGTACACACTAGTAGATTCACCATCGGAGTCCTCACGTTCCCTGGATCAGACACTCAAACGCCATTTGCCCTGACTGCTGATTTCTGATCACAAAGACCCCAGTTTCCACCTCCGAATTTACTGTTATACAAATTAAAGTAAATTAAAGTATATACATAAGTTAATATGTCTTTATAAGTAATAATCGTGATACAGTATTTTCAATCATTATACATAAATAATGCTCATGGTAAGACTCACGTTAACAATTTTTTGGGGTGAATCAGGAATGTTCAAGTCACTGTAAATTTGTCTCCGGTAATTATACACCATAAGACAGTACCTGAGTAAGTTAACCAGACTTTATTAATAGAGTAAAATATGCTTAAGTTTCATAAACAGTTTCCCGGCGATAATTCGTGGTCACATTCCTGATTCCTAATAGTTTAGCACCATGATCCTTCCTTCAGTATCCTGGGTGACTTCTGTTCATGTTGCTTCACTTGTGTCTACTTATTTTTAGTAGTTTCTGCACGTCTTCCTTCGAAGTCTGCATGGTTTGTGTGTCTTTTTAAAAAAAAAAAGAACTAGAGCCATGTAATTGTTATCACTTTTAACAAACAGTTGATGACAATATCAACATATTAATATAATTACCGACTTGGTATTATTGTTGCTAATTCACTGTTATATTAGAGAAATCACAAACATTAGGCAAGCAAAGCACTCCAAGTCAGTTATTTACATTCCACAAATCCTATTCATAATTCCTTCGGCAATAAGTCACACCCAATTCAGAAAAAAAAATAATCTCACCATTTACACACACACACAAAAACGAGATGTTGGCTTCTCAGGCAAGCACCCATTGGGGAGAGTGGAATCCCTCCCGGGAAAGGGGCGCTCATTCCCCTGGGCACAAACCTACCAGAATGTTAAGCTGACACAGCGTCAAGGGATCTACGAGTATTTTTCTCTGTTCAACCATAAATACCTCCTTAACCTTTCTGTTTACCTCCTCACACACTTTGTCATCCTCCGGCGGATTTATTTTTTAGTTTTAAAAAGTCATTATTTACATTAATTTTCCTTCGCATGTACACACGTAAACGAACACGCGTACACGCACGTGTACACACACACACACACACCAAACAGGTCAAATCTCTTATCGACAAGTGGCTTTGACAAAAATGGTAACTAACGCACACACACACACACACAAGAGGAGCCGAGTTTCGACCCCTGCAACCACAAATAGGTGAGTACACACACACACACACACACACACACACACACACACACACACACACACACACACACACACACACACACACACACACACACACACACACACACACACCACTCTGGCGCCCGGTCCGTCAGACACGGTCGTAGCTTGACAACGCTCATGCAATTCTACAAGGAGGTTCCAAAGAAGGCCGCCATGCAATTTCCCTTTGATCTGACCGCAATATCAAGCCTCACGCGATCTCCTGGAGAGAATGGAGGCAATTACCAATTATGGGAAACCACTATGAAGGTGGAGCCTCATCACCTCTCAAGAAAGACCTCCCCTGACCTACTTGCTGACCAACACACACCGCTCAGAGATGTACCGAGACGCGGGGAAAGATAATGTCAGTGCACCAGCATCATCTTATGGCCTCTCACACACACACACCGCCCTGGGATGAAATGGGACACGAGAAAGATAATGGCAGAGTCTTTACCGAAGGAAAGACCTTGTTTATCATTCTCACCAACCATCACACACCGATCAAGGATGAGATAAAACAAGGGAAATGAATTTTATGTTCTCAGGTATGTCGCCAAAAAAAATTTTCCTTTAACTGAGTTAGAAGACCATTCACTGAACTATAAAATAAAAAGCAGGAGACAACAAACTTTAGGTCCTGATCTGAAACTTCTCGCGCTCTGCTGGCAGCCGAGGCTTTGGTAGAATTATCGGGTGAAGATACTAATAATGATTAACATGCACAAGTAAGCAAGAAAGGCATGTGGTAACTATGACATTTTATTACGGTATAATAACAAAGATATTTTATTATTAAGGAATAATAAAATTACCTAGTTTCTGCATACTTGTCTTTCTTTCACAGTCGACCAGTATATAGTAACTATCCGGAGAGGTACTATCAACCTGTAATATGAATGTTAAAGGTAACCCATATTAAATATTTTGAACTCTGACAGGGTTGCTGTTTTTCCCTTTCTTTCTTTTTTTTCTTTCTCGTGACCATGTGCAGCGCTGTATGACCCTTGTAGGTTTAAGATAGCAGGTATATCTTAGAAACTTCTACTTACATTAAGTATACATTTATTCTTATTGTGCGTTTTATCGTTATTATCCCTCTGATATTTCCTTTCGAATTTAGGTCTGGTCTGAGACCTGACCGCGGAAACGATGAAATTATTAACCATTAACATAACAGAGATAAACTGACATAAGATGAATAATAATAAAAAAATGGGTCACAGAGACGTTAGAAAATATTTGTAAAGTCTGAGTCTGGTAAGGAAGTAGAATTATCTGGACGAGGACCTGGTAGAGGCATTCTTCATAAGCAGTTTTAAGAGCAATTATGATTGTATAAACCTTGATAACAGAAGTGATCAAGGTCTCAGGACCGAAACGTTTTCTAGAGTTAAAGTAATTATGATAATAGTCAAAGTGACCGGGAACAAATAACAGTCAACTGAAGGTTAAGAGATAAGACCAAGAGCTAAGACTCGACTCCTAAAAGCATAACTAGGTGAGTACTAGTCAGTACATATACAACGAGAGGCTAGAGAGGTTGTGCTGGAGAGTAACATGTATGGTACCCAAAAGGATTAGTTCTCCAGCCCATACTCTCCTTCATATACATGATAACTAGAGGGGGTTGTAAAAAAGTTGCAGGAAGATACTGATAAACTAGAGGAATGGTCCGCTAAGTAACTAAACTCATTCTGAATACCTTTCTAAAAATGAGAATGAGGCATGGAAAAATAAGGCCAACATACCCGCTAATAATGACCAGCAGCTGAGAAGAAAAGCAGTTGCTGTCATAGAGGCAAAACCAGTTTTCTGGAATCTTAACAAGGATGGTTTCAGGATGATACACAATGCGTGCGAGATCAACAGTACAGGATGCAGCGCTAGCGTGGGACTCCTATCTCCAATATGCATAAAAAACTTGATAAGATCCGAATATTTGCAACCAGATTAGTTTCTAGATAAAACAAAAATAGTCATAAGGCAGTCACAATGAATTCTCTCAACATTAGTTATAGGAAGGTTCACAGGCCACAACATACAGGTTTTAGTTGTGCCGCTGAGGTGCCCAATCCGTTCGCTGAAGATGTAAACGGAAGCCATGACGGGAGAGGGATTACGAATGTTGAGTTAAGAGAACAGGGAAATTATTGCTGTCATGCAGGTCATCTACCACACACCGAGTAAAATCTAAGATCAGAAGAGTCTGGGCTGTGATGTGGAGTTTGGTAGCATGTAGCAGGAAAGTCGGGATTTAAGGT